>NW_028186978.1:420708-520100 GCF_003343005.1 Rhea americana
GCGGCAACGCTAAAATGGCAGATGGTTTTTACACTTTTAAAGATTCCCGTGTGCTTGTTTTTATGGGACTGGTGCGCAGGGCGGCAGCCGGCCGGGACCCCCACCCGGGCAGMGCCGTGTAAGCGCCAAGTGAAGAGCCAGTCCTGTCCCAAGACCCCGTCATTTATGCAGAGGAGACGGCAGATAATACGGGGAGAAGAGCACAGYGAAACGCCGTGTGCCGGTCTGACAGGCAGGGAACTTAGCGCAGCATCGCACTAGCTGCTGGTGGGATTATGGGGGAATAGGAGCGCGAATGTGTACAGAATTGATGAGAATTTCTGAGTAGCCAGAATGACTTAGGAGCACACTTTCCAATAATTTTCACAATCCCACCTAAACTAAGACAGGAAAGCTATTAAAAAAGAAAAAAAAAAAAAGAAAGAAGAAAAAAAGGAAGAAAAAGAAAAAGCTGAGAAGGACTACATAAAGACCTAACGTTGTATTAAATACGCTGGCCCCCTGGAGTAATGTTGAAACGCTTGGCCTTTATTATGAAGGTATTCAACAGTCCGGGCTGCTGGCTAATACTTTCTTACCCTTAATTCCTTCAAACAGTGTGACTGGTTTATAAGATACAGCTCCTTTACAAAGACTGTGTTGATTTGTCCATGTTATTCCATACTTACAGATATGTCTACTAATTTTATTCTGTAATACAGCTTCAGTTAATTTGCCTCATACAAACTATTTGGCCTGTCCTTCCCAGGATCTCTCAGAGACCCTTTCCATAAAATGCCATCATATTTGCTGCAGTCTGTCTTCAGGTACCAAAGTTCATTTGAGCAAAAGGCTACACAGAACAGTTAATAGTTCACTACTTTTCAGTAACTTTATATCCGAGTTTGCTAAAAATTCCTCATGTATGAATACCATGTGGTCCATGTCATTTATGAAAATAACTGCTGACTTAAAACCTCTTCAGACTGAAACAGCTTCCTCAGATGTATCCCTCTTAGAAAAAGATTCTGATGTAGACTCTTTTAAAACTCCTCCATTGCGAATTCATGCAGCTTTTCTCCTATGACCTTATCTTTTCTGAACACTCTTTAAAAACATGGATACCTGCTGGCCCTCTAGACTCTCTGGCAGACTTCCTGCTTCTGATGCATTTGAGTTAGATGTTAGTCATGTAGCCTAATGCACTTTAGGAAAAAATAAATAAACCTACAGGTATTATGGACTCAGCTCAATACACGGATTTATGCAGAATAAAAATAGAATACCTTTTCCTTTGAAGCATTATGTATCTACAACTATGTAATWAATTGCACTCCTTAACAACCCCTCCTCCCTAACGCAATTAAAAGTCCTAATCAAACTATTTTTTTTTCTACATTAAAAATGTTTTAGGTCTCTAAATTCAGTCACCATGGGCTGGGAAAGCCAGGCAGCTACCCATGAAATCTTAATTCTGAACTCTTGTGTATGTGTAATCTAGTGCTTCATTATGTGCTTGCCTGCAGAACACCGGCCTCCGTTTGGAACACTGGAAATTACGTAGTGCCAAGCCTGCGAGAATGGCTAATTATTCCTCCTTCTGTGTTCCCAACCATTACTCCTCTGCTTTCTAGGGTCTTTTTTCTGCTGATCCCTTGTCATCTCTTAGGGGGAAATTTCTCTTTTCCTGGTCTGTTTGAAACTTTTCCCTTCAATAACCATTTTAATAGTGAATCATATAACATTTTTTTTTACTTTAGGGTCTCAAATATTACTAATTATTCTTTCAAAGGTTATTTGTCATTTTTCTCCAAAGGTTAGAGAGAGAGAGAGAGATAAGGAAAGAAAACAAAGGCAGGAAGGAATAGAATGAAAAACAAGAAAGTAAAAGTTTCCAGGCTGAAGGGACTTAAGGAATTGAGGTCAGTTTTCATGATATCATAGAGCTGCCTTACAAAATATCAGATCTCAGATTACAAGCTTTACAGCAAGAGACACTTTTAGATGAAAGCAAAAGGAAAGCATTAAATTCCCCTATGTCCTGGTCAGGAAGGTCATACAGTATTTATAATTAATGTTGCATTGACATTCTGCAAAATTGATGACCATTTTAATTTGTGACAAAAAATCATATGCTTTATCTAGTTCTTGTGCCAGAAGGTCTCACCAATCAAAGCCACTGCTTCCTTTGTATTCTAGATTTTACCAAGATCATATACTTTTCAAAGGTTTATTTTCTATGGAGATACTTCAGGTATAATCATGAACTAATCATTTAAACTTTCAATTGGTAGGTCTTCATATGAAATCATAATTTTACTTTCAAGCTGTAATGTCATTTATAAAAGTTTTCAGTAGAATCAACAAAAACTGGAATTACTGGAGTYTGTGACATTATCAGATGTAATAGGTTAACATTATTACAACAGACTAAAAGCAGTATTTCCACTTTGTGGGGAATTTTAAGGGGAAAAGTCTATTTTAGGCCTGAAGAACAAATAAAAAATATTCAATAYTCTATTTCTGGGACATTAAAATTTAAAGAAAATTTAAGCTAGAAAAACACATTCCATTTCCTAATAGAAATAGGGTCCCCAAAGCCTTAAGTTCCTTAGTGAAATTGAGTATGAGCATAATTTGGGTTGCCAGTCAATCTCAAGTACCACAAACTTTTCAAAGTGGCTAGAAATGTTATTTATTCTCCCAAGTGCTTTAGCTGTTAGAGACTTTCTTACCCTTTCTCAATCATTTTCTTCAGAATCATGAGCATTAGAACCTTGATTTCTTAAATAAAAGTTAAGATTTGCCCCTCCTTATGTGTTTATAGGAGCATTAGAAACAATAAATATCCTTAAAATTATGTGTGTGTTGAGCCACACTGATTTTATTTGGAGACAGAATTTATGTAGGGTATAATGGATTTACCTTGAAGGGGATAAGAAAGTAGCACTAATTTATTGAAAGCAGAGCAAGTTACAGGCCAGCAAAATTAAACAGTCCTGACTTTGGGAACATAACTGTGCAGATATTATTTCTCACAGATTTAGTGTGCAGGCAAGCTCATGCTGTGGAAGATTTTCAATGTGTGGCCTTCATAACCTGTGATGCCRAGGTGCTGTGGAGATTACCTGGTTAAGATTTGTAAAGAGCTTTGAAGATTATAAAGCATTAAGTTGCATAAGTGCTAAGCACTATTATTTAATACTTAAGTATTATAACCAAGCATTACAGGCCAGCTCATGTTCACCTTACTAGCCTGAGGCTTGTGACTTCAATGAGGTATAGCAAGTAGAACTATGAGAGAGTGAAATTTCTTCCTAGTGCCACTCTCATAGACTAAAGTTAGATACAACTGTAATGGTGTTGCAGAAAATCTAATTGAAAAATAATTATTGTGAAATATAATTGTAGATAAAAGAAATTCACAGAAAAAAGCAGTGCTCCGTAAGGCATCCAGTTCTGTCATCCTTGCTTATGCTGTCTCCTATGTTACCCCAGCTGACCCACTGACCATTCTCCAGGAAGTACAACTCCAAAGACCAGATCCACAGATGGTACAAATACRTCAATGATATCAGCTGAAAATCTTGCCAAGTGACTGTAAGGATGGCTAAAATCTGTGCACTGATAAGTTGTACTTCATACATATTTTAGCTTTGACTTAAATCAGTAAAAAATAATATTTAAGTCAAATTTTTGAATGAAAGATAAGCGTAGAGAAACTGTTGTCTTTATAGATCAAATATATTAAGAACATTTTTGAAATGGTTTCTCAGTTGAGCTCTGTTTTGGTGTTCCTCTGTTTTGATCCATAATGTCAGTAGCAGCAGTAATTACAGGCTTTTCGTGGTAGAGAAGGGACAGAGCATTTGTTAATAAAGTAACAGCGACAAACAGAAGCCAAATGAAATCATTTTGTGCCTAACTATGTCTGAGACGGAGAAACACAAGTGCTTCAGGACTGCTGATATCCACACACTGTAAATGTTAGGGTTGCATATTATCAGACACCGAGCTGCATTCCAGCTTCCTGAAGCCACAAAACTATTTGGCATGCAGGGAAGGAGAGCTGAATTTATTTACCTTACAAGGACTAATTATTATTCTATGACAGTTTCTTTGCAGGCCAAAGCACTTGGATAGTATTTAAAACTCTTGCCTCTGCAAAAGTGATACAGACACTTCATAGAGAGAGGCTTTTCAAGTTTACACATTTCCTTTCTGTGGTTTCACTAGTTTCCTGTAATGTTTTGACATTTTGATCTGAATTGGAGCCTGTAATAAAAATGCATTGCACTGAATGTCTGAAGTATGAACTGAAATTCAGTTCTAGAAAGSGGTAAAAATAAGAGGAGCTAAAAAGAGAGTGAACAGTGCACTTCTATAGTAAATGCAGATTCTGTCCTTTCCTGGCTTAAGGAAGCTGCAGTCTACTACCGCTGCTCCTATTTCTCTTTTGAGGGCATAAACTTTGCTTCCTGTATAAGTTATTATTAATTATTGTGTCACAGGAGATGAAGTTATTTGCTCCAAAACGCACATGAAACCCATGAAAAAGCYAGAGCTCAGCTTAGCTTTCAAGACACTGGTCCCCATCGCAAACTGTGCTAGCCATTCCACCTAGGAACAGGTTATACCAGGTCCGGTTCAACACCACTACAGCAGTGTGGTGAATGGTGTTCAGAGAAAAGGCTGGTTACATGCTCAGCTGTACCGTTCCTTTCTTTTGTCTTTTCAAAAACATTTTTCTTGGATTTATTTATTGCCTTCTGTTTTGCTTCGAAATTCTTCAGCCATACAGCAGCAGCTACTCATTGTTCATTGTGGGTTCAAAATATGGGTTACTTATGTTGTTGCTCATATCAACAACAAACTACTTGACCTGTATTAGTATTCTTAATGGCTATTTTGTTAGAAGTGAAATTCCTGTGTTGCTGAAAGGGCATAAATTTACCAAGTGCATTGAAAATCTAGTTAGAACTTAAAAAAAAATGCTGGCTCTTTTGACACCTGAGTTACTGAGTTTTAAAGATACAGTGACTGCTCTCAATTTCACATTATTTGCTGACTATGATAAACATGACTGTAAAATAGGTGTAGGTGGCTCTGTTTTCATGCGAATTTAGTAGTTTAGGCAAGATTAAAACCCTGTAAAAAATAGAATCGTAAACAAATTTTTCAAATAGTGCTTACATCCAGGACCTGGTACATGGCACAGAAAGTCTTTTCTGGTAAGCTGCCGATATGGCATTTATGAGGGATTATATTGTTCAAAAGTGCAGYTGATAACAAAGATGGTGTTTTTGTCAGTTAACTAATTTAATTTGTCTGTTTTCATTCTGCCATCCACTGAGCCAAAAATAAATAAATAAATAATGGATGCTTGTCTTAAATGCTATTTGGTAATGAAACCTGGAGTTGCTGAGTGCAAATTATGAACCGATCAGTTACATCTACTGTAAAATAGTCCCCCAAAAGGCAAGCAAATTCTAAAGATCATTTTGCTTTTGACATCACACCTACTATAGTTGTCTTACTACTTATACTTCATTTAGAAAATTGTGGTGATTATGAGAATGCTATTGGACTAGATAGATCACTGCGCCAGTCCAGTACAGCAAGTCAACTATTTATCCTCTGCTGCTCTGGCTCCAGCAAAAATTGCCTCATTACTGCCAAAGGTGGCTTCTTTCTTTTGGGGAACCACTCCAACAGAAAAATGGAAGAGATTTTTGACAGGAGCCAAATGACACTTCATAAACTATCATCTAAACCTGCGCTGTGTGCAAAAGCTGCAAACATGGCTGTTACAGTCATTGTAATGAAGACAAGATAAGAGGCAATAAAACAGCAAGAATTTATGCTATTTTTTCTCAAAATTCTGTTGTTGTTTGTTCTTTTCAATGAACCTAAACTTTACAGTTGGATATACAGTTGGATATCCATGCATGAATATGAAGCTTTCCCTAAATTCTTATGAACTGAAGATAGTCTATAAAAGACCTCTCTGGGATAGGAGGACCTTCTGTTTGGGAAAATTTTATGAAAATTCTATCTGAAAAAAGCTCAAAGCTTGTCTTATGAGCACTCTAGAGTAACTCAATTGTTTTGAAAAGCAGAAGTATTTATCCTTTTTGAGAAAATGTCATTTATGACTAAAAAAATGCTGGTTTATCCTGGGTATTTTGGGATTTTTTTACTACAGAGTTATTTTAGCCAATGCACTTTAAAATCATTGAAATTTTAAAGGGGCATTATAACTCATTCTAGTGGTAGCAAGGCTACTTTGTGCAGAGACTAGCCATTGCTGTTTATATTGTGAAGCATCTAATTTTTGAAACTGGCCAGTTTATTTAACATTGTTCTAATAATTGAGTTGGCCTCTGGTACACCACAGTCACACAGTGCTTAATTCAGTTGTTGTAACGTGGGCATCTATTGCCAGCAGAGATGGCATACAGTATTTTTCCTGGATTCTTGTCATTTCAGAAGGGCTTTCTGAGTTAAGAGATGCCCCCAGTAGCTTATGCCAGCCTAACCAGGCACCACCCAGAACCTGGAAGAATTGATGCTTCTGCAGAGACGTCTGGAAGTACTGTTTTCATCTTTCGATTATGGCACTGCTCAAAAATGGAAATGGGAATATTTCTATGAAAGAATTGCAAGTATACCTGAAGTTGTGCAAGTGGACTGGGCACCCATAAAACAAGATATGAATGGGTGCCCTGACAGACCCTCCTTGCAGCTATGTCATGGATTATGCAACATTAAAAAGAAGTGCATATGTGTCACACTGGCAGTCGGCATATGCACATATGCTGCACTGTGGGTTGGACAGCATTGAAAGAACGCATGTTTACAGCATCCTCATAGTAGGCATGTTCACAGTGGATAAAGATAACCATATGCCTCTTTTCCAGAGGCATCTGAGAAACTTTTTGTTTTCTCAGATGATAGGTGAATAGAAGTCCAGAATGTGCTGAGCCTTAAGAAGTGTCCTTTGCTAAACTATCTACCAAAAATACTGCAAATACGTCAGACACCTTAGTTACTTACAGTGCCTGAGGTCCCAATAGAAACTGTTCTTCTGGGGGTTTAGASTCCTGCCTCTTTTCTGCTAACATATATCCCATATCCTACAATTGTCTGGACTAAAGAAACCAAAAGACCTAGCTCAGTCCAGTGCATCTGGCTCTGTTTCCCCAGTCATCATCCCAGTTTATACCAATGGGAGGGTTAGTCTAATTCAATCTGTTTTGGCTACCAAGGAGCAGAAATTATCTACAATGCACCCTAGCTAGAGTCCCCTGTTCTGCCCCCTCCTCCCAACACAAACATCCCAACTGCATCAGAGCTAGAAAAAGAGACTTGCATTAGCTGTATACATGTACRAGGAAATTCTTTCCCAAGAAGAGAAGAAAGGCTTTTGTTGGCAGGGAAAGCTGCTAATATTAAGAAGCATTTAAGTTCTTAATATTTCTAAACTTATTCCCACTATCTTCCACACACACACACTGACCCCAGGTAAACACAGAAAGTGTTTCTCCTGCTTCTTTGGATTTRAGAAGGGATTGATGAAGGCAGATTTTTGAAAGTGGTTCTTAGGGATCTAAGTTACTATTCCACTGGCTACGGCTTTCTCAGGCTGAGATTTTAGTACCAGGAAAGGAAGCTATGGTACAAACCAGAACMTTCTGAAGGGAGTTGCCTGTAATTTCTAGTTGGGTGTTTACCATAGGTTCCCATTTACTTACTGACAATGTTTTTTCTTCTTTTTTGAACAAACCAATTCAACTTTCTGAACTTCATTTTTTATTTTGAAAATGCACCTTCTTTTGAAAATATACCATCCAGCTCGGGTTCCACTGACTTCCAGCTTTCTCTTTTGGAAGCAAACTACTGTTATATATTCAATGCCACTGAAATGGGGGGAGAAGTTAAYATGACTCTCTTCTGCTGATCTTAGAGCTTTTAGGCCTTCAGAGTGCGACCACTAGCAAGAAAGGTACTTGACACGTGGGGTAAAAAGACGTAGTTAAAACGCATTCCCCAAAAAGGTTTTAAATCAAAAAGATGTGTGAATTATTTTTCTGCACCATTGGTGGACTTTAGGTTAGCACCTCCATGCTTTGATACCAATTGCAATGAAGATCTGAAGGGAAATGGCTGATGTGTGCCAGGCAGAGACAGAAGATAAAGGTACACTACGGTATATTCAAACCAATGAATTAAACAAGCCACGGCCCCCATATTCCCAGGCCATGATGCTGAGTGGTATTACAYGTTTTATGCCACATATAGTTAAATTCTTTTCTCCCCAGGACAGGGAACTGCCTATCRAGAAAAATTCCCAGTCTGTGCTGTTCCCCAAGCCAAACTCAGGAATTGCCTGGGAAAATCCTATCTGACATCAGCCAAAATATTGCAGGAAGTGTGCTAACAGTTAAACATTTTGGGCAATTAGAGGACAGTGGTTGAGCACAAGTCCCTGACTTTTATTCCATGCTTGTATGGATATATGCTTAGGTCCTCTTTACCTGAGAAGGATCCTAAGCCCTGTTATCATTGGCAGTGACATCTCTGGCACAGCCTCAGCTCAGGCATGACCACCCTCACAAACAAAAGCAGTGCAAGACCTGGCACAAAACAGATTTTTATTTCCAGATCCAAAGAATGTTACCAAGGCAAATGAAGCTGCTCAGCCATGGAAGTCAGTAAATTAGTTGAAAACCAGGAAGAAGAAATGGAGGTGGATTAAAGTTATTGTCTTGTGCCTAAAAAAACAGTGCAGTGAGATGAATGTTCCAGCTYTACTTTCCTATTTTTTATAGACAGAAAAAGTGTTTCTGTTTTTATAGCAGTGTGAGCCTGTATCATTCACCATGCTCGCAGCTATCTCATCACTATCTTCACACTGTAATGCAGCTTTCGCCTTCTCAGGATATTCTTGCACAACAAGTGTTCTTACTTCTACCAGTTTAACTGCTACCAATCCTATTTGTAGCATAGCTGTAGCACACTAATTCTGAATCCACAGTACAGATTTTTAGAGCTTGGTAAGTGCATCCCTGCTCTTATACTTGGGTAACATATACAGTTCCCACTAAATCAGACAAATGGATGCTGCTGAGCCATCTGCTTGAAGTYTTCTTTAGTTACATAAGCTGAGTTACAAGTACATGCTTGCAGATTAAGATATCTCTATTTAGGTGGCTACCCAGAAGGGCCTGTGTATCTGAGATATCCCCACAAGGCTGGAACACAGTGCAGGAACTCTGCAAGACCTGTGCCTTTCTGCAGCAGCACATGGAGGGCTGGCAGGAACCCCTAGATCATCACAAATGGCATTAAAGCCTACATACAACTGAATAGAGCACTAGTATCTCCATGTGAGTGACGTATCCAAGCTCCCTTTAGTCAATAAGAGATCTACTCGGGCCTATTCAGCTGGAGTTCAGAGAGCATACTGGCTGATAAAATATAGGAATGTTTGAATTGTTGGCTCAGAGTACGAATCACAAGCACTGCATTATGACTGAGCACTGCAAGATGACCAGATTCCATCCCCAAACTTGCACACAAGACTAAGATCAGGAGGTGACCACTAGGAAGTTCATACACTGCTTTAATAAATGCTTACAAACAGCCTAGTGAGAAACTTGACTTTCTCTCTTTGGTGTACTACAAACAGAAAAACTTCAAATATTTGTGGAAGCGTGCTGCTTGTTGTTTTTGAATACACTTTTAGTCATCTCTATTGCAGTATTACTAGGTTCTGGGCATTACTATTAAGTTTGATGTATACTGTTTGTTTATTTGTAATAATGGAAATAAACTTTCATCAGAAATTTTCAGTGCTCTTCTCCAAAAGTCATGATATTTTGTTTAGTTTCTGTTGCTACAAATAAAATGTTTTCACTTTGAGTATGTGCCTCATTTTTTCATTTCACTGTCTTTTCCTATTCTAAACAGATTATTAACCTACACTTGTCACCTAGGCATCTGAATCACTTCTCAAGCACGAGTGGTATAACATCACTCAAAGCCCCATGATTTTTTCTTTTCTGTTTTGCTTTTCTCTTGCCCTTCAACCTCATACTGGGGACTGGAGATGAGCTTAGACTCCAGCCCAATGGGTCCACTGCCCCAAGGATGTATTTAGCACTGTAACCGAATGGTGTGGTGTGTCACCTCTCTTAAACACATCCCACTGCTTTATGTCTCCTGGGATAGGTTTTAGTCTCTAAAACACTTCCATAAGTGTGAGTGATCTGTCCAGGAGTCTTTACAGAATGTGGTCCTCTTCTGGAGGAAGAGCATGTGAACGACCTGTTTCAGAACTTGTGTCAGTGTGCATTCAGAAGTCTAGCTGTCAAGATCATAGGATCATCCTAAGCTGGGATACACATTCTTCTATAAACAGGCTAGACCAAAAATGACTTGCTGGCTGGTCTGAAAAAAAGGCCGCATATGTTTCTGAGATGAGTATACACAGAGAAATGTAAACAGCTTTGTRGACTGTACCTGCAAGCCCCAGCAGTTTGTTTTTAGATCTGTTTTACTTCTGAGGATTTTCAGGGCTATGCAAAGGAAAATCTATTTTAGCAATGATTATCTGTCTATTCTGAGAAGAGGGARAGATGTAAGTTTTGCAAAAGTTTGCTTTACTCAGGGAGAAGATTATTCATCTGAAACACAAACTGCTTGATGGAGGATGGTGGGCATGTTCTTGATCATGTAAAACTCTTCACTCCTAGTGACAGTTACCCTCTTTGTTATCTTTGATCTCCAGAGAGCAGACTGTAGATTTTCAGTTCAAGACTGCCACTGCTGTAGGACACTTGAAGATGAGGAGAGACATAGACAAAATTCCCCTCTGCGGAATGGCCCATTTAACCACAGGGCTTTGATTAATGCTGTAGCCTTTATAACATTTACTTTAAAAAAGCCAGAGTTAGCAAATTTTGATTCTAGCTGTGGGGAAGTTTTACTCACCCAGTAAGTGTTTGGCCAGTAATATGTCACTGTTGTGCTGTTTTGCTGATTACCTTTGCCTCCACAAACGAAATGTAAGGGAAAGACCTTGTATCTAGCTGAGACTCTTGTTGGAGATACCAAGTGCCCGTGGAGAGGAATAAAACAGAGGAACAGCACAAAATCATCACCCAGGAGGAGGAGGAGGATGGCCAGTCTTACAACATCTAGAGCACCTTCTCTGAGAACTGAGATGCAGTATGTGACACCTCCATATGTCTTCAGCTCTGCTTACCCAAGCAGCCCCTTCTTAGCAGGGGATGCCTCAAATCAGCATGCAGCCAGCAGCAAGCCATGAGCTATAAAACTGTATTACAGAATTGGGTGCAATCCTTTCTACTTATATACAGGGTTGTGATGATATGCTCAATTCTATAACAAGGAGCAATTCCTTACCCCTTGGAGTCAGGTAAACAATTAGTTTATTGATCTTTGAATATTTGCTATTTTGTATAAAGTCTGGCAGAAAACAGCTGATAGATATATTTACATTACACATATATCAATTATTGCTTTCTGTCTCATGTAAGAAAGCCTTGTTTGTAAATATTTTCATTTTTCTTTCTCTCAGTTTTTACAAAACTGTAACACCTCTATAATGGAAGATTCTCTCCCTAGAATTTCAAATTTAAATACAATGAAGAAAATGCAGTCCTTTGAGTGTTTATCCAGCCCACACAAAATCTCAAGTCTAATGTTTAAAGAGCTGTTTCTTTTGGCAACATTGAAGCATTTCGGTTTATTAGCCATCTCATTCCAGGAATTTCACAGAGGTGATTTGAGCAAGCACACATCAAAAGATAGTTAATTTGTCATCCTAGTAGAAGTTTTAAATGATGATTRGAGCCCTTTGTTTAGTTCTACTTTCAGTAATTTAGATTTGTTAAGAATTTAAGAAGCTACTAGCAGATTCTTTCCTTAACAGTTCATTTGCCAATATTTTGTTATCATACAAAAACAGGACCCTATATATTCCTATCTTATTCATCTGTGAAAGAAAGATAGGTCTGATATAGATTCATTTTTCCTAACTTGATATCTAAAACTATCTGACTGAATAGATGGACTTACTTATCTAACTATCCAGTCTAGACTCTAGACTGCAAATATGGTCAGCAAAGAGAGAGAGAGAGAGGGAGAGATGCATCTCCACAAAGACAGTTTGTCTCACTCTAAAAAAAATGGGGATAACTTGCCCTCAAGGAGTGTCTAATACTCTCTAATAAAAAGCTAATTTAATAGGCTAAATTGCTGCAAATGTTTATCTTTCAGATGGCTATGGTCAAGTAGAAGGTATATGAATCCAACAAAGTGATGTGATTTGACTAAAATAGACAATCAAGGGCAAGTCTACTGTTTTACACTTCTTCCAAAACGTGAATGATACAGAGCAAATACAGAGCCAGATTTCACTACCGTCAMTCACATTCAGTAGTGCTCTGTAGTTGAGTAAGTTGTTCCTAGCTACTAGTACAAAGCTGAAGAAGTTTAGCAACATAAGTTAAGCAAAATCAGACTGTTTGTGAATGAAGACAAATTACTGACATGTTCTGTCCTTGTATGGTTAGAGTGAGAGATCAAGGTATTTATTCAAGGACCAAATTTTCCCTCTATGTCAATGGAAGGTGGCTACATATTACCTTTCATGATCTGGAAACAAGTAAGTACCTAAGCCTCCCTTGCTGTGTAGTGCTACATATCTGCTTGATTAGAAGCCTTAAAATGTATTTTAGTTAGTTCAGAAATTTACATTTTAAGTTGAATGTTCATATGAATTTGTAATGTGCATGAAAGTCTGAGGATCATAAATCATTTGCAATAATGAATGAAGGTATTTTTTGTCATCYCTGACTAATTCATCCCTCAGGTATGGAGTCAAACTCTTCTCAGTGGTTCCCAGTGACAGGACAAGAGGCAAACTGAAACACAAAATTTTCCATTTGAACAGAAAAACGCCACTTTTTCCTCGTGAGGTGATTGAACACTGGAACAGGTTGCCCTGAGAGGCTGTGGGTCTCAAACCTTGGAGCTATTCAAAACCCAGGATATGGTCCTGGCCAACCAGTTCTAGTTGATCCTGCTTGAGCAGGGGGGCTGGACCAGACAATCTCCTGACATCCCTCCCAATTCCAACTGCTCTGTGATTCTGTGATGAACAAAAATCCTTTCAGAACTTTAGGATAAATTACAATACATATATTTGTAAAATAYGCCTCTTTAAGGATCCATAAGAACAGCTGGCTCTGCTCCTTAAGAAAAATTTATATAGGCTTCTGATCAAGAAAGAAAGGGAAGAGTTACATATATGGTTTTGAAGAAGGATCATCTAAAAAAATAGAGCAACCATAAAGGAGAGACAGAGGAGGTTATTCTCCTACACCACAAGAAGGATGCTGCTACTAACCTAAAGAATAGCCTTTGCTGTCTTTACTGTTGATGTGGCAAGTTTGCCCTATTCTTTAATTGGAATGAAAAAAAACAGTGATCAATGGATTTGCCTTTTTATGAAGAACAGATACATGCGGTAATATCACATTCTTTGGCCATTAGTGTTCAAAGTAGTTTAACCAGAAAGATATCACCCTCAAAGCTATCTACAAATGCACGGGTAATTTCATTGTTGCCTGCTATATTCATTATGCATAAAGGCATCAGTGACAACTAAAGAAGTAAGAGGATCAGTGTGTGAGTTTTTTCATCTTCTACCAAGTCTCCACATTTCTCTAGGAGTTTTCAGCAACTGTTCTGGAGACAGCAGAAACTTCATTTGCAGCTGCTGATAAAGTTGCCTATTTCTAGGTTCTGGCAAAACAGCTCTGTTGTAACTTCCCTCCCTTTCCCTTCTGAGGAAGGACCTCTCATCCCATGGTCTCAGGCTGCTTTTTTCAATCCTTACTTCCCATCACAAGTGTGCAAAGTTGTCTTTTCATGAATGGTTGTAGCTCTTGGGACCAAGTAATTTGTTTTTGCCTAATCACATTGTCAACAACTCTGCAAGCCCATAGACACTGCTATATCAGTTTCTAACCTCTGTTCATCATCTTGAGCAAAAATTCACTACAGAGGTCTGACTTTACCAAGGAGACCAACACTCATAAGTAAATTGCATTTAACACTTGAGCTAGCTTACTTATATCCTAGTCTAGGTAATAGCACTGAACCTCAGCAGGCACTATAGATACAGCCACGATCCTTTCTTTTTGGCAGAGGAGAGCTTTGAAAGCTTTATTGAATCCCTAAATATGAGGCTGGATTTTTGAAAGAAAGGAATTAGGCATGTTCAGGAAATAGTCTGCGGTGAAGTGCCAAATAGTCCAGATTTGGAAAATTAATGCAAAGGTAGAACGATTTCTGAAACCACTCAATGTACTTCGTATTTTCTACTAGCTAGTTTAGGATAAGATACATGTGCTATCTACTGTGAATTCCATTCTTAGGTGCTTAAATCTCACCATATGGAGGAACTTTGGCAGATGCCAAACTGTTAGCACCACCAGATAGATGAATGTTTGAAACAGCAGAGCTTCCAGTGATGCACACTACGACACCTACATCTGCCTCAAGGAAGTGAACCCTCTGTTCTTAACCAAAGTCTCTTTGTTAAGATATGTTTACCTTCTGTATTCATTACATATTGTTTTCTATTAYTGTCAGTCTAAACTTCCTGTCTTGCCCCATTGCATAAGTTCCTTCTTCCTTTAAAAGGCTGAAAGTTTTAGCTAAAATATATATTTTTATAGTTGGCATGTAACAATTACAGTTTTGCACTTGAGTCTTATTTTCTCATTTCTGTAGAACTATCTCAAATGGTTAATAGGACATTTTATATAAAATAGGGGCCATTAATTATCTGCCTTATTTTATGCTAGAAAATATGAATCTAATTACAATGAAAAATTATCTAACAGAGTATCTGAGTCATTCTTCATGATGTTATCAAAGTTAGTAGCAGTCTTACTAACTGTCCAGGGAATAGGGATATGCTAATTACATTGTCTGGCTCTTACCGGTCTGATAATACTTTATAAAAATAAAAATCCATTGTGTGCTGACTATTTAAATCTAGCATAATTGGACTGCATGAACAGAAGTTTAGAAAAACCCTAATACAGTGCTTATTATTTAAAGAATTGTGTTTCATTTTTCCTTCAAAAAAAGTAAAAAAATCATATCACATTCATCACCTCCCATTCAGGCCAGTATTTCCTTTGCCCAGTCTCAGCCAAAGCAGCTAGAATTCCTAATCTGACTTATTTTTCTTTATAGTCTACCTGCTACAACACAGCATTTTTCTAAGGAGAGAAGCAATGAGGAAGATTTTAATTGCAATATTCCATGGTTTTGCACATAAGTAAAGAGCAGGACAAACTTTTTTGGAGGTGCCCAGAAATGTTTTTATATTAAGAATGACAATTACTAGATATATTCAGCAGCTGTTTCTGAAACTGATGGAAAGAGACTCAACAGGTTATGTCCCAACATACACAGGAACTGAGATAATTAGAGAGCAAAGAGGTAAAGGTTATAACTACAGGAGGTAATGATGATGCTGTAGCTGACTGATGGAAAACTGAACTATGTGGGGAGCTATATCTCAGTATCTATACCACTGGGTATAGCTACCTTGGGTATGAGCTATACATTTCTGTTTCCTGGCAACTAAGGAGCTGCTGGAATCCTGTTAGCAGTGAAGACTACTCACACTATTTGCCTTTAAAGGTATGCTAAAGTACAAAATTTACATGCTATATTCAAACCTTATATTTAAATATGTCACAGCAAGAAGAAAGATGTCAGTTCCACTATTGTTTGTGTCAAGTTTTTGATAATACTCCAAATGCTTTCTATAATATTTGATCCTATTTTCTGTGCATTACTTTTATTTTAAGAAATTCTATGGTCTCTTATTTGGAAGTTGACTGGGAATTAGTAACTGCTTCTTATCAAATTTTTATTTAACATACCCTAGAGGCTTATTGAGAGTCCTGAAAGAACATTTGGCAGTGCTGAAACTAAGCTACAAGGTAGAAAGACAAAGTTGCAGAGTCTCAGTGCCCATCTGTACCTTACTAGTCCCTTCTCTTGTCTCCAAAAATGTAAGCAAATTCAAGGGCAATGGGTTCTCAGTAGAATCTTCTGACACTGGTTTCATTGCCTGGATTCATAAGAAGCAAGGATCTCCCACACAACCTCCACACAGATGCCAACTTTGCTCTCAAATTCATATATTGTGTTTAAAAATAATAAATAATCTTTTTCTAAAATTTTGTAGTTATTATCAACTTTACCTTTTATCCTGACCACAAATGATATAATCACTAATCCATTATCCTCAGTTGCTGCATTTTAATTGCCTCTTTAATTGCCATTTACTTCTTACCTATGTAGGAAATTTCCTGGATGCCCTTAGGAATACAGAGCATRGCTGATTGCCACCTCTTTTCCATCCTCGGGTACTGGGACCATTGTCCCGTTGTTCTTGTGCTTCTTTGAGCTTTGGGGCTGCCACTGTTGAAAACTCTGTTGGCTGGCCTGCAGGGGCCAGCCCTGAACTCCAGCTAGTAAGTCAAGTAGGAGCRAGGCTGAGCTTGTTGAAAGACAGCTGGGTGTCTCTGAGCGGCACTCCTYAGTATGCCTGGCTTTGAAAACATATTTGCCCAGCGTGAAGCTGACTAACATTCAGTGGGCCTTGCAGCTCAGGCTCTTGCTCCAACTGAAAACATCTGCCCTGCTCAGGCTGAGCTATCCCTCAAAGTGGAATAGCTGTGCTCCTGTAATACTACCCTCAGCTAAATCTCTTGCATAGATAAACTACAAATCAGTCTGCCAATAAGTAACCAAGTCAGTTGTAATGCATCGTTCATCCTAACTCCCTATTGTCACATGTTTCTGACATACACACCCTTTAAAAAAATAGCTTCGGGCTACCTTAGGTGACTCAGGTCCCATTCTCCTGTTATCGCCTAGGTTGTGTCTAGATTCATTCATAGATAAATAGGAGAAGCTCCTGACCTATCTCAGAACACTGTATGTCATGCAGTACTGTGTTCCCTTCTGCAGACCCAGGRAAACCTCTTTGTCAAAGCAAGGGAACTCACATATTGAAATCAAATACTGCATCAGGCTTCAGAATGCCTTCACTGAAGAGGTGGGCAGGAGGTGGCAGATTCCTTTGCACCGTTTCTCTGAGATGTCAGTCTACACTGTCTGATAAATGTTGTGGGTTCCTACTGTAGGAAGATATGGTCACATTTAGTGATAAGAGGAAAATACTTTATTCCAAAGCCAAAACACATCAACAAACATTTTGCTGCTTTTTGGATTYGAAAACATTAAGGCAGGAGTGGATTTAAACTTTGAGAATTTAGAAATACTCTCTGTTCCTCTTTAAAATCTCTGAATTAACTACCAACATTAAAGAAATACAAAGCCTCAGATTCATGATCTTAGTTCTGTAAGTGCTGAATGATAGTGTCTGTTCAAGTGAAGCAATTCATGTGCATAAAGATTTTCATGCGCGTACATTCTGTGGAATCCTAATTTGTTGAGTGAGACATCATAGTGAATAAGCATCTCCTGTTAAAATCTTTGTTAAACAGCTGTGTGAGTTTCTGTTAGAGTGATCAGAGGATGATTCCTCCATGAGCTATCTTCAGTGTTAAGCAAAAAAAAATCATGTTAGAAGAAGATAGTAAAAACACTGTGAAAATAAGCCATTTGACCTGGAGTTACATGTGATATGAACTGAGAAACATTTTGATATATTTCTGAAAGGTATATCATGATTATTGCTGTCTTMCTAGGAGGAAAAAGGTGATTCTTGCAGAGTAACTGAAGCTGCRAGAATCTCAGAGTTACTGGTTCTCAGATTTCTGTGATTCTTCCATATGAGTTTTGAAAATACCCAGTATTCTATCCAGCTATACAAAAATCAAGACACTTACTTAGATGGTAATTTATAAGAGAGAAGACGGGAAGAAGGGGTTTGGAAATCTGTGCTTATAGTCATGAGAAATGTTTTGCCTCATAGCCCTCTTTTACCCCTGCTGGTTAATTTCAGGGCTCAGTGCTGCTATTATCAACTAAATTACATATTATATCTACTTTAATGAAAACACAGAAACTTTCTGGAGCGGACATTTTCAAGCATCTCAAAATTATCTAAGGTCTTTGTTCTCATGATAGCAACATGGCTCCCTTAAGCCCTTATGCACTGAGAAGAAGTAGGGCCTATTATCTGATTTTCCTATAAGCTGACCCGGCAAATACAGCGCCTGTTCCCCTCRTCACCAATCTCACCATAAATGGGAGGCGACTGCACCGAGACCAATGGGGCTGGAATCTGGCCATCCACTGCTTTTATTCCATCTGCTGAACAACCTGAAACAAGATCAAAGCCACACTTGGTGGCATGAGAAGAATTGCAGAAGATAGTCAGGCCCAGTRCATCAGTTTGGTGCACTACAAACTTGACAGATAAAGTCAAAATGTAAAATGTGTAGGAATCAAAGTAGTTTTGCCCTTTTATTTTTTCAATCAAGAATAAAGGTTAAGAATTTATCTTCAGAAAAAAAGTCTATATATCTAATCCACAGGTACCTTGCATTTTTCATGAGATTTAATACAATCGACACAAATAAATGTTTTGAGCAGTAGACAGTAAACATGGCTGCTGAGCTGCTCTTGCTTCAAAATACCTTAAATTCCATGACAAAAAAAAGTCAAGAAATTTATCCACTGCACAACAGTTTCTACATACTACAACCGATAGAAAGTTAATTGTCTTCAGTTCTTCTACTGGTAAAATGATTCAGTTATTTTCACTGATGCACCTAAGAATCTAATAATCATCAGAAATTCTTTAAATCCTCAAAGTCTCTCTATTTTTAATTTTCATATCTGATAGTATTGATGATAATGTGCAAACACAGAAATAATCAAGTAGATCTCAAAGTAATGTATTATTTTTGCCACCAGTTTAAAGAATGAATTCACTTTCATTAGACTTCCAAGGAGATTTCACAGAAATATAATAAATTGAATACTTTTGGACACTATAGCCAGTGTCAATAAGTGACATTTCAAACTGAGGGACCACTCATTTCTATTGCAGATGCTTACTGGAGTAAAACTAGTAGTTTTACGACCAGACTTGAATCTAGGGGTCAGAACTTTCCTGATGCTTTTGTCAAGATAACAAAATTTCTCTAAAACAGCATACATTTGGGTGAAATTTTTTTAGATTACCCATACCTCCCACTGAGGCCAATACTATTTCTAAGTGTGTTTTTAAGACAGAATTCTGCTGTGAAATGTATTATTTCCTCAGAGATAATGTGTAAGAGCACCTGCAACAAGATTAATTTAGAAACAACAGCATTGATATTTCTTTGGAATATTGTTTCTTTAGAAATTTTTCTCAGTTCTAAACATTTATAATTTAACTCTTCTTAAAATATTTATTGTTTTAACAGAAAGATAAGCCACTTTAAATTACCTTTGATCTTTCAGTTTAATTTGCAATTTTCATATCATATAGACTCAGTGAAATTTACAGAAAATAAGAGCAGACCAGAAACATGTAATGCTGAATTTAGTACTATTCAGATTACTGTCACATGAAACAAAGATTTGTGCAGGTAATCCACATTCTGAAATCGAACTGGTTACAGCAGAAGTTCTGCATATGATGGCAGTGGAGGATTCACTCCTTCTTTGTGTATCCGTGACATAGTTCCCAATCATGTATACTCCAAGAGTTAGGCCTTTTCTTGTTATTATAAATGGCTGTTTTTGGCATATCAGAAAGATTTTAAAGAAGACAAGGTGCTTAATTCTCATTTTTCTTACACAAGTGTAAATCAGAACTACTGAAATCAAAACTCTGTCAGTGGAATAAAGATGTATAATATTAATAATAGTGTTTCTTTTTTCTAAATAATCCACTTAGCAAAATTGTTTTCCAGCCCATGTCTAAACCTTCTAAACTTTATGATAGAAAAAGATGAATATGAACTAATTTATAAGGACAGAAAGTGCCAATAAAACATTTTGTATTAGGACACAGATTCAAGATACAGCACTGATTTTTCTTTTAATACAGTACAATATTATAAGAATATCTTGAATAAAATTGTTTTAAAAAGAGAGCCAGAGAAGGTTTTGCAAGGATAAGGAGGAAACTGTACTAAATACTGGAAACTGTATTGAATATAGATCAGCTCTGTAACATTTTTTAGCTTGAAAAGGTCATTATCTGGCAAAAGCAAAATGCATCTTCAATACACATTTACAGCACTAGGTTTAGGGCAAAGCAACCAGCTGWCTATGGAAACCAGAGACGGGCTCACTTGCTTTTTGAATTTTATACCCATGCTTTGCAAAGACAAAGTTATTTTATCCAGAGAAACCATGATTGGTATAAATGTGAAAAATGGAAGAGAACAAGCTTTAAATATATTAAAATAAGCAAAAAAAATACATTAATTTTACTATTCCTTCTTAAAATGTCAGCAGTGGTAATAATAGTATATAATTCTAACATTATCATCTTCGAGTTTAATATGCAATTTTATGTCATCTAGATGTAAAGAAATTAACAGGCAATGATAATGCAGAATTATCTCATTCTAGGCAATGGTAATGTAGCATTATCTTATTCTAGCTGCAGATGACTTGGTCCACTGTTTACAGCCTTGTAGTTAATGACATTTCTTTTCTTCTGACAGGCAGAGATTTATCTTATTCTTTACATTAATTTAAATATATTGGCTAATATCTGAACAAGATTACTTTCAGGTGGAAATTTAAAGCCAGGCAAGTCAAAGAATTAAAATCTAGCAGGTCACAATGAGCTAATTCCTTCTATAAGGATTCTTTAATGTTCCACAGGGAACTTTTGCTGATGAAAAAATTGCTAAACCTTCCTTTCCCATCATAAAACTACYTTTATGCCCCATACTATGCTGGGAATTACTAGGATATTAGCAATAAAGGAAGCTGCTTCAGAATTGCAAGCTTCTACCTATCTTCTAATTATTCCATGCAGATTTTTATTAGAAATCTATATGCCAGCAGGAAGCGTCTAATTTAGTTTAGATTATCATGTAGTATTTGAGTGGAGGAGAAAACCATGCATTTTCAAAACCTAATACAGCAATTTGTTATATATTTTATGCTCATTGCATCATCCATTTTTCATTACACATTTTAGAGGGGTTCTAGATGCCTAAGGAAAAAAATTATTTTAAAATATTTAATTTTCAAAAATTAATGGATGAAATCCTGCCTGCATTTAAGTAAAGTAGGAAACTCTTTTGACTTTAAAGAAAACAAATTTTAGCCCAACATAAAGAACATGGCAAGTAATTCCTCCCTAGTGTAATTCTGCAGATGACAGAGCACTTACCAACATTCAAAATCAGTTTGGCCTTTGACATATGCTCTCATATATCAATTTATATATAAATTTAAAATAGTCAAAGATAATAAATAATAATATGTTCTGCATGTTCAACAATTTTTTCCCCTTCAGCATCTTGCAAAAAGTAAGAGAGAAACAAAAGAGTGAATAGACTCAGAATAACTTCAGAATTCACACACAAAAGTAAAGGTAAGATCAAATTAATATAATGCATAGATACCTTACAGTTACTTTAAGGTGCCCTGTGAGGGTTATTTAACATTATGAAGTAAATCTAAAACATGTATTTAAAAAAAAGAGTGAGGGATCTATTTGCTTTTGGTATCAGAATTACATGACATGTTCAGCTTATAAGAACCATGACATTTGGAGAAATAAGGAAGACGCAAGAATCAGTGGAAAAGAGCTGAAAAGCTGAGAAAGTAATTCTCAGTAATTACCAGTAATTTATCATCTACACTGGTAAAAACATGATTTTATTTCTGATTAGAGGTTTGTTTTGCTTTCACTCTCAGATATTGTTTTTTGATGCAATTTTTTTGAGCAAAAGAGCATATTACCACCTAATGATATTTCTCTGGAATTTATATGCCATAATCAAGTCATCTTTCAGTTGTCTTAATCTCTTGAATTATGCCACTACAAGGCATTTCTTCTAATTTTCAAGCAATTATTGTAGTTCTTTTGGGGGGGGGGGTCTCACTCATTTTTTCTATGTAAACACTGTAATTTCATTATCAGTTTACAGTGGTTTTATCTTTCAGGTAGGTCTGTCGACTTTACCTATGGTGACCTTTCTCAGCTATTGCATGAGTCACTGGCTGCAAAACTGTCATGAACTAGTTTGAAAGCATAAATCTGTGGCAAAGAAACAAAATAATACATGTGCAGTTGGTTAAGTGCAAAGGGTTATGGGTACACATAAATCAGCAAGAGTAAGAAAGTGGAAGATAGACTGGATGTAAATACTTCAATATGAAAAGTCTTCAGCAAGAAGCACTCATGACTAAGACTCATAAAATCCAAATCCATCCTTCCTTTGTGGGAAGTAAGAAATGTCACATACAGAAGTCATATCACCTTTTTGTTCCTACTCACTAGTTTACTATGCCAGAACTTCTATTACTCTTTTTCCACAACATCAGAACTGGAATATTCATTGAGTTGATCATCTACTATCTTTTTGTCATTGCTTTTCATACTATCACGCTGTAGAGCAGGTCTATATTATCTGTATCTAGATACATGACTTTGCATTTGGTTGTATTAAACATTTATTTTCTTGAATAGCCCACTTGAGCAAATTATCCAGATTGTTCTATACAAATTATTGTGATATCTGCTAGTTTTGTCAGCATTAATTTCCATATCATTGATGATAATACTGAGAAGTCCAGTACTTACCTTTAATGAAGCACAATAGGAACAAAACAGATTCAGTAATGATTGTTKTTACAGGCTGTTGAATCCAGTGGGCTTCATGGTCCAAGAGTTTTCTCCTATCCCAGCCCAACTGATGTGATGTTGCTGCTGCAGTGCCATATCCCAAATCCAGTCAGTAGCCAGGCTGAGCACATATTCCCAATAGACACATATACACACATGCATATACACACACACACAAACACGCTAACAGTTATACACACACACACACAATCCACCCCGATGCCTCCATTTCCCTGCCTTCCATCCTTCCCCTAAACAACCCAAAGGAAGTTTCACACATGTCTACAATCCCCTTAAAACATATGTTTTACACAGGCCTAAAATTCTCTCCCTCTACATCCTACAGCAACTCCCATACCCTTTTAGGCAATCACTCCCTTTGGTTTTCATCGCTTTTCAGGAATAGAGTTGCTTTTGTTGACTCCCATCCATCGATTTCAGGCCATGGTCAATGGGCAGATTGTTCTCCTTTGATGGTCTTCAGGGAGCAGCAGCTGCAGGGTGCTCCATTTCCACTCATCAGCGTACTGGGGTTTCTCTGCCAGTCTTTGGTCCTCTGATCCTCACTGAGATTTCCTGTTTAATATGATTAGCCTTTAATTAGAAAACCTGAATACTACCATTTGTAGATAATCACTGCCACAATTATGACTGCATTTTTAATTTTGTATCACAAAAAATGCATTTCCAGTTTACTCTCTTTTAGCAGTAAGTTTCCAATGACCTTCAAAGCCATTGATTTTCTCAAAACTATCAGATTGGCTCTATTCTTTTCTATTTTTTGCCAAGAACTCTACAAGATTTCCCATAATAAAAACATAGCAACAGTTGGAACATATAAAAAAAAAAGAAAAGAAAAAAGAAAAAGAAAGGTAAAAGGATGATTTTTCAGAGCTATGGAATTCTATTTCAGTCTGTTCTACTGACTTATGAACTTGTCACAGCTGATAATGTCCTRAGTTACAAGTCACAATGGATCCACTTCTGTCTCACGTGTCAGACTGAAAAGGCAGTATCAAATCAAACTGTCAATGAAATCCAAAAATCTTTTATTTCAAACAAAAAATGTAGCAGAGTAGACTAATAAGACTGGGCAAAATAGCTTTGAATACTTATACTTTCAAGGGCATTTTTAAAAATATACAGCTTTGCCACATTGTAAAAAAGCAAGAATAAAATGAAAGGAAGACTACAAGTTTAGATTTTGCTGTCCTTGACTTTCAGCAAACTTAAAGAAAATGAGGTAAGCCAAAATCAAGGCTGACGTTAAACCTGTTTTTTTCCTAAGGACATCAAATTATAAAATGGCAATTATGGAATGCAGATAAGCAGGATGCTGGTCTCTGGTTTCCTGCAATAGTATTAAGCAATTAAGGAAATTTATACTTTTGGATTTATGCTTCCATTTCAAAAGTTTTTTTTTTTTTTTTTTTTTTTTTTTTTTTTTTTTTTTTTTTTTTTTTTTTTTTTTTTTTTTTTTTTTTTTTTTTTTTTTTTTTCCTATTTTTCTTTTTTTTTCTGCCACTCTCTTCTCCCACTATAATTGGAAAAACAGCAGAAACTAATCACCAATAACCATCAACTGTCTGACAACATCCTTCTTTTGCCTTTCCCTGTAGCTTTGTCATAAGTAATTTTCTGTGGCACTTGTACTCCTGTAAGTGTCTCTGCTTAGACTCACAGTTCAGCAGGACAAAAACCAGTTCAAGCTTATCCTAAATGCTAAATAAAAGCTGTAYGATTCTGTTTTACTTTACTGCAAAATGTTTGAGATTCTTTGCCTGTGGGTTAAGTGCTGTGGATTTCTCAGGGCTGGGGATATTTTTTTTCAGAAATTCTTCCACTTCCAAGGACAACATGAATAGGAACACTGTACTGATACTCCTGAAGAGGAACTCTATTACTAGGCCACTYACATGCCAGTAAACTTACTAAATCAGGTTAAGTGGTCTGTGCTTTAGTTTCCCAATCTGTAAAAACTATKTAAGAGTACTTCCTGTCTTCAGTCTACTTTCGGACAAAAAGCCCCACATTTATAAAAAAGCTATGTCATATATATTCTCTAGAACTCCCTTCCTCTAATTTGCATGCTGGCCCAGAATGAAATAAGACATGATTAAAAAAAAGAAAGCAACACACACACACACACACACACACACACACACACCACAGACCACCACACCCCAATTTTGTTCCTTTTCAGGGCTACCATAAAATCCTGTCATTTTCCTTCTCATCCTTAGAAATAGGTAAGAAGGTGTAGAATTGTACCAGAAACAGATTAAGTACATACATTCTGTAAGATATTTTCTATGCAGTTTTTTTTAAACATATCAAAATCATTCAACATCAGAGCTGAGTGTCATTACTGCAATCCATGTGCCCATTTGCCCATTCTCCCAGATTCTGCAATGATTAACAGATTTTAAGTTCAGACCAATCCCTACAACAAAATCTCCTATAAACCTCAGATGATTTCACGAGTAATTGCTGTCTTGAACCCTTAACTTCTATGTATTCTCCAGAACTCTGGCAATTTCGCATTTTAATATATCAGAATTCAGTTTTTGCAGTTGTCTGCAGAGAAACATATCTTGCATTGCACTACACAACACAGCTGTCAAGAGATATAGCTCTTTGTACTTTTTATATTGCTTTGGTGCCATTTGTGTTCTGAGGTATCAGTGCAGTTTTGTTTATAGACTTCAACAGCATCAGTACATAGTTAAGTGTCCCAAMAGTCTTTAGCTGCTGTGTCCCACATTGTGAAATTAATGCCTCACAGCTGAACGCTTGCCTTGAATTTGTCCTTGTAACATTTCACTGGTCTCCCTCTTGTTTAAAGGTCATGGGAAATAGTTTTGGCAATCTGTTACTTGACATATGCACCAGCATAGTTAGCAGATGGACTAACCTAGATGAGCCTTCTGAAGCATTATTTTTCTGCTGGGTATTTAACAATGTTCTAAGATTTTACTGTTCTGAATTCTACCCTGCCAGCAACAGACAATGCAGCAGCACGTTTCGTATGTTCTCAGGAAGACCTTCGAGGGGGAAATCCTTTTAAAAGTCAAGCTTGTGGCTATGGAGCATTAGATTTTACTGTGATCTAGAACAATGGCATTACTTGCTCAGAGGGCATTATCCTCCAAAATTCACTTACTATCTCCTAGCAACGAAACTGCTCTCACTGGAGCACCAAAGACTCTTTGCAGTGACCTGACAGAGTAGTGATGCTAATTCTCTTTATTTCCATCTTGCATAAAGGCCAGTGGAAATACAGTAACTACCTCCCCAAAATTATTTTTTCTGCAAAAGAAATAGCTAAATGTGTCACATGGATTTTATTGTATTGTACAGCAGAGGAAGATCTCTTCTTGCTCTGTATCAAATGATGTGATATAATATCTCTAATTGTACATATCCCTAATTATATTAATCTTGTCAGCACCAGCTATAACACAGGAGAAGGCCTGCTGTTTTCTGTCCCACTTGCCTTCAAACTGACATTCAATACATGCCTACGTTTTCTTTATTCCCTCTTCACAGATGTYCATATCACCCATCTAATCCAAATCTCCAACCCATGGGTAAGAAAGCGCACCAGATCTCTRACAGAGCTGGGAGGCCAGATAAAGCCTGCTGAGTCAATAAGGCAAATAGATAATCCTGTGAGAGGAGCAGGAGGGCAGAAAGAGGAGCAGCTTCTCTGCTGATTCTCTTGAGGATGATTTTGAAGCGTTGCTGGATTTTTTGTTGGTTGTTCTGGATAGCCCTCTGCACTATATTGTCCTAAACAGTAACAGCTGCAGTACTAAATAGACAGAGGGTACTGAAGCCTTTCTGCTGCTGTGCAAAAGCTTAGAAGAACAAAAMAAGCTGATGAATATGTCAGTAGTGTTTACTTACATAATTTCATTTCCTCGCCAAGAATAAGATTTGTGGCTTTTTAATTATCTCACAGGCCTATACCTCGAATGGGTTTTTTTTTTGTCTTTGTAATAAAGAGGGGAATTGAAAAAGATTTTTCAATCAAAAGATAAAAATTTAAAAATTAAAACACAATCCCCTATTCAAAACCCATAAAAACCCAAGAAGCTAACAAATATTGGAGAAAAGCCAGAATTATCAGAACTGAGAAAGTGATTACATAGTTTTCTGAGAACAGCTCTGTAGAGTTCTACCCTGAGGCCAAGCCATACATCACAGCAGCCAGAGATAAGGTGCCATGGATCCCAGTAAAATTCTCAGCATCAATATTAAACTCTTCTCTGTTTATCGCTGATATATAAAAATAGCCTCAGCAACCAGGATTGTCTTAATAGTTTTGTCAATGGACTGTTCTCACTTTCTAACAATGCCATTATACAGAAGACACTAAATTCTACTGCTAAGTAACAGGATGTACATCAKCTGAAAACATAATGCCTGTGTGCAAGAGAAGATAAACATCAGAAATAGGTATCAGTGGATTATAGAAATAACTATATGATTTACGAAATATTTTCCATAAAAGAAGGAGATTTGTGTAACCAGCCTTCACAAGCTATCATCATCAAAAACCAGACACTATTGCAGAGCTTCCTTTGCTTTCACAGCAAACAACATTAACTGTAAAAATACTTACAAATGCTTATGATCTTTGAAAGCCACATTTTTYGGGGAGGGCTATAGACTACCCATAAATTTCAGCATCTCTGAAAATATTAGATTGCAATGTGAGTAAGAAATTACAGTCTTCCTAACCTTGGTGAATTCCCCAGGAATCCAATCTGGAGCACTGAGGACAACTTCAAGGACCAGTTTCCACACAGACAATTTATAGCTTTAATATTATATTTAACACTCTCAATCATCAAACATAATCAAGTACATTTCTTAGGTGTAATTGCTACTTGATTGTCAAATACATATATCCCAAATTCTAGTTTGGGGACTGCTTTCACAGTGTATGAAGGCATTTTCCAGGTCTGGGTTAAGCTGCACAGTCACACAAGCAGTGTCAGAAACATGCACAGGCTTTTTTACTTTAACTGCCGGGTTATGAGCAGGAATAGGAGGAAGCTGTCAGTTCTTAGAGTAGCATGAAATGYCAAACTGGCCATTCCCTATCTCGTCTGAGGGAAAGGCAGCAGTTCATCAGCTGGACCACATTGACCTAGAATACAGTAAAAGAAGGTTACTGAGATTGCCACTGCTGACTAAAGGCCAGGTGCGATCTACAATATGGCATATTGGGCGTTYGTATGACTGCTGTCATCAAGAGGTATCCTCTGCTTTCTTCCACTGGGGACCCCAGCCATGCAATATTACCACCATGCAGTATGGGAGATGCAAGGAAATACCTGACTAGGCAGGCACAGTCAGAGGGTGTCTATACCACTGAGAAGTGCATATGGGCCTATCCACGCTGGTGAGTTGACCAAAAGTTTGCCTATATTCAGATAATGGGACAYGAAGTGAGTATGGGCTCAGACCTGGGCTGAAGGCCTGCACTTCAAATCCAGTACAGAAAGAGAATGTGCTGAATGTTTCTAATATAAAAAATTTGACAACCACAAAGTTAGGTGATCTCATACAGAACTAGTTCCCTTTGTTATGTGTCAGGTTCCCCAAATTCACTGCTATTTGCAAAATTGTCACTCACAAAAACTGATAAATTACATGAGCAACAAATCTTTGGGAAGGCACATGAAGGCATTTAAAAAACAAGCTGTTCTAAATTTTTATTAGTAGTTAAAGGGAATCTGGAGAGATGAACACTACAATCATCCATTACCTGCAGTTGTCAAGGTAACAGCTGCTTTAGGATTAATGCTCACAAGACAGTTTCAATCTTTCATCACAAACTCTACAATCACATGTTAGCTGGATATTTGCCAGTCCTTTCTTTCTGGTGTACCTCCTTGGATAGCTGTTCTATTAACTTTTCATGGCAAATATAGCACTGCCCCCAAATCAGGAGGGATTTTTAAAACTGCATGTTTATTCTTTTATTTTATTTTCCAGCAGGCAAAAAGAAAAAATCCTTCTTCCTCATTTTCTCTTCCAGAATGGTTCATTTATCTACCAAGTTTAATATATTACTTTTCTAATTTAATTCTGTGGAAATACGTTGCTCCTCTCTATCTTGAGAAATTTTTAATGAACTTTTTTCATAGCCCCACAGCATTTGTCATTTTTTTTCCATTATATACCCCTGAAAGAAGACATTATATCTTTTCTTAAAACAGACAGCTTTTCCCCAAGAAAGGATGTCTGGCACTAAGAAATTAGACTTCCTGGGATTTTCCAAGCATCCTCCAGGGCACAGCCCTCGAGGCTGCACAGATATTTAGAGAAAATTGCCTTAGAAACATGAATTCATTTCTATATAAGTACTAAAAGCACACCTCTGGAGCACAGATATTGATTCACATAACAGAAAATCATTCATAAGACATATCGGCAGTTGATATGAACTCTGCTAACAGAAAAGGCAGTCTCTAGGGACTTCGATGCATTTGTTCTGGGAACCTGAAAATATACTATTTTCTTTATTTTACTYATCTCCTGAAAGGATCCTCCACTAGCCTTGCACAGCACTGTCATTTTGTACCTTAAGAATTGTCAGTGCTAAACAGTGATGCAAACTGGTGTGCCTGTGACCCTGCTTCTGGTTATACTGCTTCAAAAGAACTCACTAGACTTGATCTATATACAGTATCACCCAATATCAATCCCCAAGTAAAGGAACACCAGCATTTTTTTAGAACATGCAAGAGAAAGACATTAACTTCTGTAAGCTGAAACAGAGTTACAAAAGGTGCTGAAGGAGTGTGTTTGACAAGAAAATTCCAATCACGTGATGCATCAAACTTGGCACATATGGAGTTTGTTCCTCTTCTAGGCAAGTTTTAGGCATTAATTATTCCTTTYAACACCCAGCAGAGAAAAGTATATGTTCAGGGGATTCTGGCACTTAGTCTTGCTGTCATTCCACACTTACACTGCTCTATGTAAGCTGAAATACTGCTTTTATGTGGCAGTTACTGGCTGTCTTTTTCAGAGGCCACAAGCCTATCACTAATGACAGGTCTCTAGTGCAAAACCTTCCACTGAGCACTTGGAAATATCACACATAATCCTCCTATACAATCACACCAAAAACTGGACTGTCACTCTTATCCTTAGATTATGAACTGGGGCCCTGAATGCTTCTTTTCTTTTTCTTCACTTTATGAATGAAAAACAAAGCTGAACTTAAAAGAATACACTGTTTTAATCTAATTGCTCAGATGAGCTCTATTAGATTGGAGAGAGCTCACTTCTCTTCCCTGCTACATGGGCTGTAGAACCATCACATTGACATGAAATTATGTAAGAGATGGCAACAATTACAATGTCCCTAATATGCATAAAATTAGTTAATCTCTTCTATCATTGATCATATTAATGTGATGCCTAAAACATCAGCTTGAAAAGATRATGCTTACTGCTCAAGATATAACCCCTTGCTTGTAAACAAAATCTTGCTTGCAAGTAAATCTTGGTGACATATAGACAACTTTCTGAAATTCGTGTCAGATTATTTTGAATTACATTTGAGGATATAACCTCAATATTTCTAATGATTAGAGCTATTTCTAAGAATAACGTTATTAACCACCCCTCTTTTATTTAAATTAGATATTAAGGAACAAATCTTAGGGAAGCCCATAAGATCAGAAAACTTACTGGATAAATTTCAGAATATAGCATGAATGGGAAGGATGGGAATGTTTTAGATCTCTTAGTTTACCGTTCTGCTATAACTCCTTCTTGAAGGTTTCCTTGGAGTACACTAAATGAAGTTAATTGCCTCATACAATGACACTTTCAGTTACATACTCTTGGAATTAATGTTCCAGTTGATAACAGGAGCTGTGACTATGTGGAAATTGCAATATATTAGCTAGTCTGCTGTGCTCAGGTATGTGCTAGCTTATACTCTTGAACACCRATTTTAACAAAAAACAACTTACTACACTGTGTATCATTCTAAGAGGATCTTGCATTTTCAAGACAGCCTTCATTATTAAATAGATATTCAGATACTTCAGTTATGAGTTCTGGCTAAAACTCTAGATAAACAACATTTCATTCCTTTTATACTAACTTATCATAAAGATCAAATTCTTCTTCATTTCCTGCATTAGAAATAACATCCCTACATTCACAGCTGTTTTATCTGGAGCACCAAGGAAGAAAAAGATGCCAATTCCTTATCATCAAATGTACGACTTCTGAATATGCCTCTGGGTGATACATTTAACAAATCAAAGACAAGAAATATGGTATTTACTCTTCACAGGACATTCCTCATTAAGGTAGTACAAATAAATCAAGTACTGAGATAAGCTACATTGRATGAGACAGTGCCTCTTTGAAACAGGAAAACAGATGCCTAGGGATAAATGTTGGTCTTCATTGCATTGACTCGGTTGCAGCTGAACTGGTCTAAGTCTGGAAGTTCGCTCCTACTGAATAGGTACACTCATTTCACAAGCTACTTCTACCACAGGAAAGCAGTTATGCTGGCACTGGGCCAAGCATGTATGTGGTCTCTTTTGGTGTCGCATCACCTAGAGGTACAGACAACTAGTTGGTCTTTCTAGTAGATCCAGGTCTGCATGTAATATCACATTGCATCCCCTAACCAATTAAGATATATTTTCTTCCTATAAAAAWGAACAACCAAAGGTTGGAAAAAAAAGAAACACTTTCCCCAAGAAACAGATTATTTGTTACTGAAAAAGAGAACTTGAAGAGACTTCTCACAAGAATAAATGGTCACYGGACAAGTGTGTTTCAAGGATTTTAAGGAGAAGAGATGTGAATAAAACTTCTCAAAAGAAAGTTGTAGAAAAAGCCTTCTGAGTTTTAGGGACAGTACACCAGGAGATACAGAATCAAAATGTTTAAAAAGGAGATGGAAGCCCCACTTACTATGAGGAAATCCACCCCAGTGTGTTTGCCCAGATTAGGATAGAAAATATTTCTACACAGCAGAGCATGCCTTCATCTGAGTCCCCCAATTTACCTAGCGTAGTAACAGATTCCTCATTTTAACGCCCTGCACAAATAATCATATCYTCAGTCTTTCTGTTCTCGCCCATCTGTGCTGTGGGCACATCCCATGATCTTTTGCATCGGACTGCTTAAGCTTCTTTCCCAGTGAGTTGAGTCAGCAATAAGAGAACTTTCTTAGCTATCTGGAAAAGCATGGGAAGGATGTTGGAGGATTGGCAGATTTTTAGGTAAGGTGGGCATGTTCTAGCCTGATTTAACAAATCGCTTTGTGTAGTTGAGCTGGGGTAGTTTAAACTGTACTGAGAGTATTTTAATGTAGACAAGACCTTGCAAGATGGGACACAGTTACAGAAACCAACATCCTGTGACAGTGAGGACAGAGAATGACATATGCATATACCTAAATATTTGATTAGCTGTTATTTAGAGATAATCTTTTTTTACTATTATTGCTTAGCTTTTGACTAATACAGATTTCCTTCCTTTTTGTGATCTTTATGAATGCTATGCTGCCCAACTCAGACTGAGTTTCATGTAACTAAAGAGCAAGAAACAGAGCGCACAGGATGAGATTCTAAAGCACAGTGTTTGGTTGCTCATTTCAATGTAAGCATAATGATTTGCCTTTGCCTGCATGACAGTTCCTAAAATGCTAGATCTAGCCTTGAAGAACAGAAGATGGAATCCCTACTGTCTGTGCTACCAATCCTCCCTGGGTTGGCTGACTCTATCCTTAGCTGAAATTTGGATGTTGAACAATGGTTATAGTAAATGAGCAGAAACCTCATGCTTACAACCTTCCATAATCTATGTAGTTCAGTCTTTGTCATCAACAATCTGACAATTGCACAAATATTACATGTTTTATTCTATTCTAATTTGGTCATTAAAAAGGAGGTATATAAGGCAAAAGTTATTTAAAAAAATCCATAATTCAAGCAGTTTTGTTGTTCAGTTGTTTAACATATGTAACACACTGGCTATTCTGAGCTTATGATTCTTCTTAGAAGAATAGTGATTTCATACTTTTTGTCTATAGTGAGAATGATTTTTATAAAGAGTCACATTAAATCTCTAAATTGGAAGAGGAATAAGAAAAAAATAATTCTTAGTTGGCTATTATTAAGGAAACAAAATTTTATGGATGTTTTGTTCCTGACAATAAAAACTAGGTAGGTAATTACCATTCTCAACCCCAGCAGAAATGTTACCACCATGACAGCAAAATACTAAAAATCTAAAGCATCACAGCATCACCATGATTCCACACATCAAGAATTACTTCATTCTAAAATATGAATCCCCTCAAGGATTATATGTTTACAGTTTGCAGGTCACTGGTAACAGAAAGGATAAATAGAAGCGACATTAGACACCCACACACTTCTGCCAACTTGCTATCAAATAKATTATCAGGAGAATATAGATTGTGAAATAGTAACTTGCTGATATTAAACTTCTAGACCAGAAGAGCAGAATAAATTTTCTAAGCTTAATAACATCCCGTTACTTTCATTTTCAAATTCTTAATAATAATACTGGTCTTTCAAATGATACATGAACATTAACTGACATCAATGACATTTAAAATGTTCTTGTTGATATTCCTGACAGTCTCTTAGGCTATTGTTCTTTAAGAGATGAGATTACCATGGCAGCCAAAGGACCCAATTAAGATCAAGAGCCCTTTTGTGGTAGACATGGTGCAAACACATCCTCTCCTGAAGAATATATAAGCCCAAAAACAAAAGATGCTTGATGAGTGCTGATGAAAGAAAGGTAAAACCCAATATTTGAAAATTATTCATAGTACAATAAAAGATTGAAAAATATTCACATCTGCTCCTCCACCTGCCATCATTCATTAAAATAAACATTTGAAAATTGAATTTGTTTTTCATCCTATGTAAAATTGGTTCATATTATTAATATTAATATTAATAATATAAGAAGATGTGATGATCTTATTACAATATTCATTTTGTGTGAGTAAAAAAGCAAGTCTCCTTCATAGAATATGGTGGTGGTATGACTTGGTGGTACCAATGGACTGYTCCTGCAGGCTCTGGCAAGGACTCTGGAGGGGCTGTGGAGGGCCTCCCCCACAGCAGTGCTTGTGGCTGGACTGTCATGCCTTTTATGGTCAGCTCTAGCTTCAACCTTCCTCAGACCACTCATTCCCAAAGTCATGGCACAGTGGTTCTGATGCAGAATCACCAGCACTCACTGGTGAGACCATTATAATTCTCCAGCTGGGGAATAACCATTATTGGGGCAGGAACGCACAAGCCACCTTCATGGCCTTAAGTAATGAGTTGGTAGTAGTCCTTGTGCTGCATCAGCATGCTTATTTTCACATATTCACTCTGTCCCAGAAGTGGGCCGGTTTGACTTCTTGAAATCTTTTTATGCTGAATCCTTAGCATAAACAGCTTTGTGACAGTAAATCCACCACCAGGATCATCAGAGTGGAGCTGCATGAAGCAATGTACCATCTGGTTTACCCTGTCTGGAGCCTCAAACTTAAGAGCCTCCAGGCCAAATTATATGCTTAAACATGCCAAGATCATCAGGAAGACATTTCCTATCCAATGTTCCCCAGTAGGGGGCTTCAGTTCTTGTAATCACACAGAGTAACATTCCTTTACCTTCCACAGCCTCACTAATCACTGCAAGTACCTCACAGGGAGGGGCCTGTGGTCCAAGTGCTTCCAAAGCTGTCTTCCCAGAACTCCAGTGYGCTCATCCACAGCCCGGCATCAACACTGGAGCGCAGCCTCAGTGGCAGCAGCTCTGAGAGTGGAAGGTGACATGCAACATTGTGAGCATGCACTTTTCCAGAGCAAACACCAAGATCCAGTATTGCAATTTGAGCATGATCTACGTGGCTTCTCTTTAACCTCAGAACTGGGGGATTTGCCTATACCAGTAAATTAAAAGCATCTTTGACAATTCCCTGGCACAAAGGCCAACTGGCACTGAATAGCCCTCTATTACTAAAGTCTCATACCTCTAAAACTGTAGAAAACATTGAAAGAGGGGGAAAAAAAGCAAAAGAGTAGTTTGGAAAGAGGAAGATRGGAGAGCAGTCAATGTGCTGGAGGGAAGGTCTGCTATTCAGAGGATCCTGACAAGCTGGAGAAGTKGGCTGACAGGAACATCATGAAGTTCAACAAAGACAAATACAAAATCCTTACCTGGGGAGGAATAACTTACGTTGTAGTACAGCATGGGGGCCAACTGACTAAAAAGTAAAAGTCACCTGGAGATCCTGGTGGACAAGAAGTTTAATAGGAATCAGCAGTGTGCCCTTGCAGCGATGAATGCTAACAACAGAGTCAGCTGCATTAGTAGAGTAGCCATCACATTAAGGGAAGTAATTATTCTCCATTATTCATCACTTGTGACATTGCATCTGAAATAAAGCAACCAGTTTGGGGCTCCCAGGTACAGGAAAGACATTGACAACATGGAGCGAGTGCAACAAAGGCTAGGCAGAGTGTTACAGAGCTGGAGCACATGACATATAGCAAGAGACAGAAAGAGCAGTGTTTGTTCAACTTCAAGAAAAGAAGGGGCGATCTAATTGCTGTCCTCAACTACAGAGAACCAGACTTTCCTGAGATGCACAGTGGAAGGTCAAAAGACAATAGCCACAAGTTGCAGCAAGAGAAATTCTAATTAGATGGATGGAAAAAAAATTCTTTGTGAAGGCAATGAAACACTTAGWGTTTCTTCTTTTAAAGTTGTGTTCTACACCTGGCTACCAGGAAGATAGTAGGAAAAGGTTGGTTTGTTATAGCTATATACTATCATTATCATAGTTATTTCATAAACTTTATGTTAGTGACTTTATTAAAGACTTTAGTAAGGCTTTTGACACCATTTCCCATAATAGCCTYATAGACAAGCATGCATAAGAGGTCAGAGAAGTGGACTGCAAAATGGCTGAACTGCTGGGCTCAAAGGGTTGTGATCAGCAGCACAAAGTCCAACTGGAAGCCAGTCACTAGTGGTGTCACCCACGAGTTGATACTGCTGTTGAATGTATTTAACRTCTTCATTCATGACTGGGATGATGGGAATGAATGTACCAAATGCACATCAGCAAGTTTGCTGATGACAGAAAACTGGGAGGAGTGGCTGATACACCCAGTGGTTGAGCTGCTATTCAGARGGCCCTCAACAGGATGGAGAAATGGGCAGAGGAACCTCAGGAAGTTCAGCAAAGGGAAGGGCCAAGTCCTGCATGAGTGGAAGAATAACCCCGTGCATCAGTACCTGCTGTGGGCCAACAAGCTTGAGAGCAGTTTTGCAGAGAAGGACCTGGGGGTCCTGGTGGGCAACAAGATGAACACAGGGCAGCAATGCACCTTTGGGGCAAAGAAGGCCAAGAATATCCTGGGTTGCGTTAGGATAAGCATCGGCAGCAGGTTGAGGGAGGTGATCCTTCCCTCCAACTCAGCAGTGGTGAGGCCACATTTGGAATGCTGTGTCCACTTCTGGGTTCCCCAGTCCAAGAGAGACATGGATTTAGTGGAGTGAGTCAACTGAAAGACCACCAAGATGCTTAAGGGACTAGAAGCTCTCTCATATGAGGAGAGGCTGATACTGTTTAGCCTGGAGAAGGCTCAGGGGGGATTTATCAATGTATATAAATATCCAATGGGAGAGTGTCAAGAGAACAGGGCCAGATTCTTCTCTGTGGTGCCCAGTGACAGGGCAAGAGGCAATGGACACAAACTGAAACACAGGAAATTCCACTTGAATGCAAGAAAACACTTGATTGTGAGGGTGGTTGAGCAATGGAACATGTTGCCCAGAGAGGTTGCGGAGTCTCCATCTTTGGAGATATACAAAACCCTGTTGGATCCAGTCCTGGGCAAACTGCTCTARTTGGCCCTGCTTGAGCAGCAGTCTTGGCCCAGATGATCTGCAGAAGTCCCTTCCAACCCCAACTATTCTGTGATTCTATGATTCTATAATATCATTACCATATTTATCTCATTGTTATCTCATTTGCTCTCTCACAGGAATCTCAAAGTCAAGTACTGCTAAGACATAATTTCATTTGCTAGTGACCTGCTTGAGTTATCATACTTATATGTTATGGTCTACATAGGCTGTTAAAATTCACCCTATATATAGCACATAATCACCTACTTTCATTGCTGGAAAACACCACTGCCTGTTCATGTTCCTTCCCAATAACATAGAAGTATCCAGTGTGGGGGGGGAGTATGGGTACCAATGCACCAATGTACAATGCATGCAATGGTGTTTTCAGCTACGCTGTCTGGCCCACTAAGATGCTAGGAGACTGGACATTCTAGATGGAACGAGTCCCGAACCATCACTGCCACACATGCTTGGGCCCTCGAAGGCACATGAAAGGCTAGATGCACTTGAAGGAATACCAGGTGGGTGCTCCTACGGCAAGACTAAAGATTTTGCAACTAATCCATTTGGAGAGCTGTGGAACTGAGACTTAAAGGCATCGACAAGGCAATATTCCTAAAGGACAGGGTAGTGGCGCATACATTCATTTATCAGAAGTAAATTCCATTCCAGTAAGTTTCCATCAGAGAAAATAGTCTTGAGAAACATTTTGCTAAAAAAGAAGCTTTATTTTCAGAAAGCCAGTGATGTTCTTTCATTTTCATAGATCTACTTTTCCAAGATTCCTATTTTAGTATCACTTAATTCCCATTTATTATACTGCCAGTTATCTCAGACAGTTGTTTTCTATCACAGTCTATGCAGTGTGCACCAATCTTGATAAAAAGGGAGTAAGTGTATGGAGGAAGCAGCAATGGAACACTACCAGCATTTGAGACTGCTAATGAGAATAAAAAAGAGCACAGTTTCTGTAGGCAGTTCAGTGAAGCAGACATTTCTAAAAATGTTTGGTTTGGATGCAATTGTGCCTAAGAGTGACTAGCAGTTGTTGCCACCTGATGACACTCCAGTAATCTAGACATGATGAGCTGTTGAGTTCAGATGAGTTCTTTCCAGTGAACAGGGTTCCAGTTTGTACTGAACACTACCACACCAGTCTAACTGGCATTATTCTATTTGCATGTCAAATAYATTCTTCTGTGAAAATTCCCAGTACTTCTATTTGTACTGGGCTGATGGAAAATCTGTATTCTGTACTGATAGAAAAWCTATTCACTTCCAAGAAAACCTTATTAAACTGACAGACCCTCTAACAATTCCCGATAGCTCATAGCTCATTGTTCTCATTGCTTTGCTGTTTTATGTTGCCTTACTATTTCATACATATGGAATAGCTATTTGTTTCTACAGCTGATTGRAGAATGTTATATAGGTCTCAGGAAGACAGAGACTAAATACACCGGGCTAATTAGGACTCTCTTTTGAGGAAAAAAAGTTCCATTTTATCAGACGTTAGRTGTGTCATTTCAGAGAAATTCTGCTCCAGAAAGTAAAAAATTATTCACATTTTCATTCTGTGTTAAGTTTCAAAACTTTCTAGATGTGTCCCATATTGCAAYGGCAAAACTTTGCAGAGTTGCTACATTTATCAAAATATAGAAAATTTAACTTCTGCCTCACACCACAAATAGACTTATAAGCAGCTTTGCTAATTTCTTGTTCTCCTTTTTAAAGAAACAGTCTTGACCAGAAAAGTATTTGTGGGATACCAGTTACAGAAAGTGGGAATTGAGGATCAGATTATGTAAGAATATTCTTCTCATCTTTTTCATTTGAATAACTCCAATGGCTAGTAAGTAATAATTTAGAGAATATATTCAAAGGCACARTTTTGCACAGTATCAAAATGGTAGGTGGTACAGTAGGCAATAACYTGGATTCTAGTAATACAAATTTAGTTCCCTTTCTATCACAGATTTTCTCATGTGACTGTGTGAAAAATATGCATATTTCTCTGTTGTAAGTCTCTAATGTATAACAAGCCCCACAAGCAGTGGGATGAGGAAAACACATGACTAAGGAATTTAGATACACTGAAGGCAAAGGCCATGCAGAACTTGATGGCAGTTTGGCTTATGTAGACTACAACATATGGTAACTCGAGCATAACAACAGCAAATGAAAAAAAAAGTTCCCTTTTCAGATTAAATTTATGCTTTGAACACAACAAAAATGGACTACCTTAACAAATATTACTGAATGTTATTATATAAAGAAATATACTAATCATCTGCATACAGACAGTAATAAACTATATATCCTACAGAAGTTTGAACAACTAACATTATTTCTAAACTAAATTTGTGATGTTTAAACTATAAAATGATAAAACACAAATGGCCATTGAAGTGATAAAATTAGGTTCTTCCTAATATAAATAAGTTCTATTTATAGAACTTTTTTTCTGCCTGAATTCATTTTGTGAACTTATGTGAACAGAGTTGTGCGGCTCATTTAACATTTAAACTAGACAAATTCAGCTCTGCTTCTTCCTTCTGTTGACCCAAACATTTGTTTACAGACTCACTGAGGTCTGAAGAGATGTGGATCTGATTGTAGTTATTACATGTCTAAGGGAAAAACACACCCTGAGGTCTCAAATCCTCTGTGTGTTTGGGTTCTGTTGCAAAGCCACTTCTGAATTTTACAGTTCTCTTTTCTTAAAGTAGTACTTCTGATACCAGAAGTATATTAAAAAATAAATAAATTAGCAAGAATTTTATTCAGTATAACRATATAAAAGTACAAAATCTGGCTTCTGTCATTGAATACAGATGACAACTAAATAAAAATGATATTTGAAAAAGGAAGTCTCTAGGTAAGTGGTTTGGGTTTTTTTTTTTAAGTGTGAGGGAAGTGATCCATCCTGTAGCTTTTCAGAATACCACCGAATACTGGTAAGAGCATTTCTGTTCATTTAAACATCATAAATGAATAAACATATGAAGGAAATGAGCTGAGCTGAAGAAAATGATGCATTATTCATGCAGCTAACAACACTTACTCACACCTAGTATAAATTGAAACCTAAAATGCAGAACTAGGACACTGAGAAGATTTTCAATCATGCTGAGTTATATATAAATTTAATCTATGCCAGAAGTTTTGAGTTTATTTCATGTCTTCACATCACAGCAGAAGCATTTCACATTGTAAAACTCCCTCTCACTGACTATGCTTTGGAAAATAGCCTTCTGCCATAAATTATGAATGTGGCTGTTTTTGTAAATGAATGATAAAAATGTTAGGTTGGCTTTACTCGAGGTGTAACAAACACAAAGTGAAGTGAAATGTATGGARCTGGCTACTAGTTTAATTCTCTCTRACATGGTTCTGAAGAAAAATATTTAAAACAAAACAAAATTGTAAAATGAACAAGTTGTCCAAGAGAGAAAAATAAGGSTGTATTTGCAATTCTTTCTTTCTTTCTTTTTCTTTTAATGAAACATTCATGTAACACTGTTTCTGGTATGCTCTGTTACCTCTAATCTAGAAATGGAAGATAATAACATCTAGTACATGATACCATCGTTTTCCTAATCCATACCGGTCATAATCTCTCAGGAGTTCTTATTTTCAAAATATAGAAATCATGCTGACCTCCTAAATTGAGCCACTGCACAATTTACTTCCAATTGCAAAGTAGAAAATCTTCTTTTCTATTTTATCAAATATAGCCTCTAAAATGATCCCTTTCCCAAATATGCACCCCAAAACTTCACYTACTCTTAAATACCCAAGGAACACATGACTGGAAAAAATGAAGAAAGTAAATACAGCTACCGTCTTGAAAGAAGAGTTTCATTCAGTGGGGGACGACACCTCTGGATCTACAAATTAGGGCAAGTAATTTCAAATCTCTGTAATTCTGCTTATTTCCAACCCCGCTAGATTTTCTTATTCGGATTTTAAGACCATTTGGAAGCGGAGTTGAACTACTATAGTACCTATGACAGTAAATCTCTTGTCTCATTTGGAGTCTCCTGGGACAACTACCGTAAGTAAAATTCTTATCATTGCAACCAGTTCAGTCATTTCCTGCCTTGTTCCCAAACTGTGTAACAATATGACCATGACAACATGAAACAAAATGAGAGTGCTCTCTACTCCACCATCSAGATCATTAATGAGGATGTTAAGCAGTATTGGTCCCAGTGACCCAGGGGTAAATCACTAGTGACTGGCTACCAGTTGGACTTCCTGCCACTAAAGACAACCCTTTGACCCTGGCAGTTCAGCCACTTTTCAGTCCATCTCACTGACCACTTATCTAGTCCATACTTTGTCAGCTTGTCTGTGAGGATGTTATGGAAGATAGTACCAGAAGCCTAATAAACTCAAGATAAACCACATCCATTGCTCTCCCCTCATCCACTGAGCTAATCATCTTGTTGTAGAAAGCTATCAGGTTGGTCAGGCATGATTTGCTCTTCGTAAATCCARGCTGACTACTCTCAATCACCTTCTTGTCCTTCATATATTTGGAAATGGTCTCCTGGAGGATTTGCTCCATCACTGTCCCAAGGATCAAGGTGAGGCTAACTGGACTGTAAGTTCCCAGATCCTCGTTCTTGTCCTTCTTGAAAATAGCGGTGATGTTTGCTTTCTTCCTGCTCTCTATTTTTTCCCTGATCACCATGACCTTTCAAAAATTATCAACAGCAGCCTGACAGTGACAATGACACTGGCCAGCATCATCAGCATTTGTGGATGCATCAGATCAGATCCCATGAACTTGTGTATGTCCAGTCTGTTTAAATGTTCCCTGACCTGATCCTCCTCTACTCAGAGCAAGTCTTTGCTACAGATTTTCCCATGATCTTAAGGGCTTGGGGTTCCTGAAGGCAAATCTTGCCAGTAGAGACCAAAGTGCAGAAGGCACTGAGTACTTTGGCCTCTTCCATGTCCTTTGTCACCAGTTCCTCTGCCCTATTCAATGGATCCACATTTTTTCTTGCCTTCTTTTTGCTGCTGCTACAGTTGTAAAAGCCCTTCTTGTCCTTCATATCTCTTGCTAGATCCAACTTCAGGCTTTCTTAACCCCATTCCTGCACACTCAAACAGTGTTTCTGTATTCCTCCCGGGTCATCTGTCCTTGTTTTCTCCTCTTATATGCTTCCTTTTTATGCAAGTTTTGTTAGGAGTTCTTTGTTCATCCATGCAGGCCTCTTGCCAGTCTTGCTTTAGTTTTCAGTCATACTGTGATGGGCTTTTCTTAAGCTTAGAAAAGGTTATCTTTGGAGCTCACCAAGTCTTTTCTCCAAGGCTGTATCCCATGGGATTCTTTCAAGCAGGCCCCTGAACAGATCTAAGTCTGCGCTCCTGAATCCCAGGGTTGTGATCTGCTTTTTGCCTTGCTCCTCTCTCTCAGGATCTCCAGCTTGTGGTCACTGCAACCAAAGCTGACCCCAACTTTCATATCCCTGACCATAGTTTGCAACTACAAGGTCCAGCAGAGTACCTCACCTCGTCAGTTCCTCAGTCACCCGTGTCAAGGAGCAATCAATGCCCTCCAGAAATCTCCTGGATTGCTTGTGCCCTGCTGTGTTGCCAGGCCTGCAAATATGAGCTTTCTTCCACATGCCTACATCTACTTCTTCTTCCTGATCAGGTGGTCTGTAGCTGACATTCACCATAACAYCACCAACTTAGTCTGTCCTCTAACACCTCTAACATAAGCTCTCAACTGGCTCATAATCTGTCCCAAGGCAAAGATCCAGGCATTCTGGCTGCTCCCACACATAAAGAGTAGTCCTCACTCCATGAGCACGAGACCTTAAACAGACAACTCTGAATTTCTCTTGCATGAACAATTCCTACAGCACTGAGACTCATTCCTGAACCTCTTTCAGATCTGAAAGGATGTGGTGAAAATATCATGCCATATTTTCCCTTCTAAACAGCTCCTATGCTGAATTTCATCTGGCCAGACAAAGACTGTTTGCAAGACCAAATAAAATACTACAGGTTTTACAGGTTTCTCATGTCTAAGCACCTACAGTGGTAATATGATTAAAGAACTTCCAGCAGCTAGCACAGCTTTCAAACAAGCGCTTTATTGGCAGCAATTGCTCAAACAAGTACTCACCTCACTGTGCTCACCATAACCCAGTGACTGAGGAAGAAATTATGTCAATGACATGCCTTCTCTGAAAACTTGCACAGTGTGCCTCTATATCAATCCAACTAATCACTGAGCAATTAAGTTTGCCAGTTTGACAAACTATTTAAGTGTTATGTAAATCTATCAAGGTTATTTGATGACTGGAAAGAAAATATTTTAATAGTCTGGATATTATCAACATAGCACTTAAATCACTAACCTGCCAGCTTACTAGGTATTTTCCAAGTGAATGTTATCATGGAACCTAAAAGAGTGAAGATCACAGCTCTGAAGTATTAAGATCAGGCTTTCATGAGAATTAATCTGTCACAATTTAATTATATGTGCACATACAAGTCTCCTGTAGATACAGTCTAACAAAAAGGAAGAGAACACAGCCTAACAAAACAGAAGCTTCAGCATCTCTCAAGGAGTTTTTTCTAGCATCCTTTCTCTTTTTTTCTGCATGATTGGGTATGTATTTTATCTTCATGCCTTAAAAAGGGTTTAACCTTTTTGGCCAGCTTTCCCAGCATGTGAAGGATTACAATCTAGAGCATCTCAAGATTGTACTAATAATTTACACAATAAAAATTGTGTAATTGAATGGATTATAGCTCCCAGTAGCAATACTAACGCTGTTTTAATAGAGAACTACTTACAAGAAAACAAGAGGGTTATAAAAATTCATCGGATTAGGATACTGAGGTCCCTGGAAGACCATGGCTTGAGTCAGTAAGGAAATAGTTTCATTACCATTTTCTAAAACAAATAGCTATGTGAAAATTCTCATTATGAATACATAGATAGTTACATTTTAGTACATTCTAGGTTCAGCATATTAATTTGTCATACATTAGCTAAATCTAATTTATGACAATTGACTTCTGGTTGGGGCTACATGTATTCTTGAACAAGAAAGAAAACATGAAATTACAATACTTTTTTTTTTGCATAGGCTTCTACTGTAGACATATGATAGAAAAACAAATACTCGAAAAATATATTCTTCTAGTTCTGCATATTTCWATCATGTAATCATAATGCAGATATAGTTAGATAAATTCTTAATCCTGATTTCCCATTCTATACATATAAGCTACTAGCATACTGACATATTCTAGATTATTTGAAAGCCTGATCTCAGTTTTAGTGCATCTTCCTTACTAACACCAGATCAGAAAAAGCTGTTTATCAGTTATTTCTCATGACAATTAWGGATTTTTAAAAACCCATTATCCTCTGAGAGCTTTACATGCTTCAGGCCAGCATAGTTCCAAGTAAGTCAACACAGTTACTGACTAATATCATCACCTGACCCCTAAATCAGTTGTGATGATTCGTAGGTCTAGAATTCTGCCTCTTCATGCCCCCCTATATGTCCTAACTGCCACAAATCCACTGGGCCAAAACATCAAGGTTTCATAAAAAAACATGCACATACACCATTCCATAGTAGGGTCTCCACTGTAGAGATACAAGAATAATGGCCATAACAGAAAAATGGCCATKACAATGGTTTCAGTAGCACTTTCAGTGAAAAGTAAGGTACATAGCAAGATGTAAACCTCAAGCTGATCCTGGAGATATTTTTACTGCCAAAATAAACCTCCAAATTCAAACAGAATGAAAAATTAAAATAGGAAAAAAATTATATGAAGAATCTTTCCCATTTTTTTCCTAGTCCCCCAAATAGGCAATTGGATTAGTTCAATAAAAATTTTAAGACGAAAATATTGACAGTTCTTCCTAATCTTGATCATTTCACTGTAATTAGCATCAAAACACTTTTCAGACCAGTAATATTGTAAAGAAACTAAAAACTAAATAATTGTAGAAAACAAGCAGAACCATTCTCTTTCAGAAAAAGCTTTTGATTATCATGAATTAATCTTATCTGATGATAAAACATTTGCTACAGAATTTTTTCTGACAGGACTTTTCTATAGAGCAACTCTGCCTTTTTGGATGAAAAGCTAGAACCACAGAATTTCTTGATATACTAAACTGCAATTGTGTGTTCTCTGTTTGAAGGACTCACCACTATAGGACCTCTAAGATAACCATAGCAAATGCAAGATCCTTGCAAGGCCTAAGAGACAATTCTTTTAATTACTTTGCCTGTTCAGTTTCACCCTATGAACTGAGTCACTAGAAAAGACCAAAGTGATTAATTATTTTCAGAGCTCTGTACCTAATGTTGTGAAGTTGTCTTTGAAGTCAAGGAAGAAAAACTCTGTGAACAGGACATTCACACTGGGAATGAGCGATTAGTCTCTAGCAAGAAACTGGCTGTGTAGATGTAGCTATGTATCCACTGACTACTTTTACTCCTCCCTAAAACTTTTGGAATTTTTAAATAAAAAATTTAACTTTCTCCCTCTAGTATGAACAAATTTGCTTTTCTGGGTAGGTAGACCAAGAATAAAGAAGCTCTGTTTCTGTTGGATGAGGTGATGGTCTTGGAAGATAGATACTCAAAGACTAGAATACGTGGGATAGATTAGACTCTTGGAAATTAAAGGACAGGAGAAGCCTTCTTATATGGGAAGAGAACACAAACTCAGAATTCTAAGATGCCTTGTAAGACACTGTGAGGACCGGTTTCTTTTTAATCCCTAGATGATATCCTAAAATTGAAAAAAAAAAGACAAGCAAGAAAATGGGAATGCTGCTCAGGTGTTTGTAAATGTAGGCAYATGTAAGTCTCATTTAAACACTTAAGTCTAAGATCTTCTGTTTTATCTAGAAAAGGAACAAGTTGGCACTATTGTATGCTGGCTAGATATGCTGAGTGCATCCAGCATTATCAACATTCTTCTGCTTCAGCAGTAGCCAAATTACTTTATTAAATTTCCCTGGCGATAGTTTACAATGTATGAAAAATGGAGGTACTTGGTGCACTTCCAAATCATTAACCAATTGAGATGTTCTTTTTGCTGCTCTAAAAGGTTTCAGAGGACAAGGATAGAGTCTGGATCTTCATATCATAAAACTAGCAGAGTTTTTGACTAGGCTGTTTTTGTTGAGTACAACATATTACATAGACTAATTCAAAGTCTAGACAAATCACTCTTTTTTCAGATGAAGACATAGTGTTGGCCTTGAAGAGATGAAAAAAGTGTGATTTCTATGCTGRCCACATAGGACTCTTAATAAATCCTCAGCAAACTGGCATTTTTTATAAAATATTGTGCAACTATTTCCAAGTTCTATTTCCATTTAGTGTATTTCACCCTTCTTTGAGGGTTGTTGCTGCTCTTTCAGTGTAATAGCAATAACAACATCAGCAAAACTGTGCTAATGAACTAATGCAGAAATGTACACAGGACACACCTGAACTTTACTAGCCTGAAGTGCTGTTATGTTCTCATATTATAGGCAAAGTTAAATTAAAATTTGAAATGTTAGTCAGAAGTTCTGTGAGATTTACACTTCACTTAATAAGAATTTAACGGCAAATAAACTTTTATTTCCTAAAGCATTCTGACATTGTCTATAATAAGAAGAAAACTGCACAGAAGCAGCTTTAATGATCTTTGTCAATGGTTAATTAGCTAAGCTGAACCTGAAAGATCAAATCTTGAAAATAGTGTGCAAGCTAATCAGGTAAGTCAATCAGAACAGAAGGATTTAGCAGAATAATTTTCAGGGTAATTTAATCATGTACACTCTCGTACATTACATGGCTACCCAAAGGAACTGCAACCTAACAGCTCAGAAATCTGACTTAAGAATTTGACTTTTAGAATGGTTTCTCCTTTACAGATGGATGTAGGTGCAAAAGTAATGAACAAAGTGAGGTGTAATGTATTTATTATCTCTGAATAAGAAAAAAGGTAATCAACAAAACCACAGTTAAGTATACATAAAGTTGATTGACTTAAGAGATTGACCACGAAGAAGTACAAACTGCATTCTGTATATAGAAACTAATTTCATGAATTCAAAGTGACAGCTTCCTTTTCTGGATTTCAAAAAATAAGATCTACTAGTCTGAGATCTAATCAGTTACAAATTGCCCCTAAAAACAGAGCTGATCAGTGCTTGAAATTTCCACTTCACAGGAAGCAAAGGCATTTTAAATTTTGATATAATTCTAGATCAGAACAAATGTGAGTATTCTCAATATTTCTTATGAAGTAAAATTAAAATGCTTTACTAAAATTCATTTTTTCATGTTTATTATTTTACACTATTCTATGACAGGTACATGCTATATATGAYACTAGTTGCCATCAGTGCACAATCTGATTTGTATTATGTCAAATTGTTATATTACATCATACTAATTAAATAGTCCATTGTTCTGTTTTTATATTATTTTTATTCAAAACTAAAAGCAGTCACTACTTAGTGTACAATAAAATAGCTTATTTTTTAAATTCAGATTGCCTAGCATTTTAAAAACTGTGGCTTGGTACGAATTTTGGGATTCTTTTAAGAACCAGCTTCATCATCTCCAGCTTCATCTGGAGCAGATGGGCTCAGCAGTACTTTGCAGAACTAAATGCRCAGCATATTTGAGGTCATCAAAATTATTCAGGTCTGAGACAAACTCATCCTTCAGGCCAGACAATTCACAGGCCGGCACTTCAGTAACCCTGCTGTAAATTAAATTGTTTTCTACTCATGCGGCAATGAACCACTGCGATACTTTGATGCAAAATTCATTGTTTTACTTTCAGTGCCTAATAGCATCATAAAGCTTTTGATCTTTCTGAATATTTCCCTAGACATTTCTTTTTGAATACCCTAATATTCATGAAATTAGCTGTTACTTCGTCAGATGTTCTTTATTAGTCAATCTTGCCCCCACAGATAAAGACTAGAGATACTTCTCATTGCTGAAATATATGCATAATGGATAACTAGAAGAGCACATGGAGTTCATTTACATCATCAAATGACATATGCTCCCAGCTCATTTCCAGAACCTGGTCCTCTGATTATCCATACCACATGTATCTGAGCTCTCATTTGGAGACAGTAACTAGTTACTTTAAAATGAAATTTGGGTACAGTGACACGATTTTTTTCCCAAGGACTTCAACCTAAATGCAGTATGGGTAAGTTATTACTTTCCTCTTTACACAGTCCTCACAAACTATTCCAGTAGTCTCACCCTCAGTAGACTAATGCCCTCAAACATGCCTCTCCTACGCTCTGATATCATGCTGTACTCATGTAGTTTATATCTCTGGCATTATCTTATAAAAATATCACTCCAGCAGCCATGGCAGAACTCTTACATGACTGCAGGCATTTTCAGCGGAAAAAGCATACATTAAAAAAATTACATCCTCAGAGGGACACCACATACAGCCATTGAGATCCAGGGTGAATATTATTCTATATGAATGTGGACAGTCCATTCTAATGGAAACTACCATTAACATCATACTTTGCCATCTGGCTTGAAGGACAGGGGGTTGCTGCCAGGATATTAATCATTACTCATCTGTCATCATGGTATCTATTCAAAACCTGAATTTTCCTCCTCYGGTATGAATGAGTTTGATTTTGCAGGTGCTTTTGGAAAWGAGAGATGCTCTCTTTGGAGATAAATGAGTTTGAAGACTAGCTCCTAGCAAACTGTAGACACTACTGGTAAATTGAACATGTTCTGTGAAAGATAATGGTAATTCTAACATTATCAGGGAGGAACATGTCTTAGATAAAAGAGTAAAGGTTACGTTAAACCTCATTAAAAATAGGGGAACATAAATTGTTGTTTCTCTTTTAAGAGAGTTATAAGAAACCAAAGTGAGGGTCTTTGATGGATATTGCTTCAGTCAGAGGAAGATGGGGAAAAAAACATTCCAAAATTAGAGGGAAAAGGTATCATTAAAATGTAGTTATAAAGGCCTTCAGTCTGTAATTTCACACTAAATGCATTCCTGCCTTGTTTCTGCTGCCCCCAGCTGCTCATTCCTATCCTCATCTTTCTTATAACTCATGTACCCAGCACAGCTTCAAAAACATAATCTTATGTTTACACAACTTAAGAGGGCGGTAAATTGTACAGAAATGCAAGAATCCTTGAAAGGGCTTTCCCACAAAAGGAGGATATTGTAAAATCATGATCTCATAGGATGACCACAAGAAATTATCTTTCTTAGTTTAAGTACTGACTACATTTCTTCAACCCCCGAAGAATGGATTTATCTTCTTGCAAGTATAGAAACAAGTTTTAAAATGCAGCTGGTGAGCTTGAGCACCTTCARTTTTACACACAGCTTCTTATTGCTACATCTCCTTTTATTCCTTTTACTTGCTTCAGACAATTTGCTGGGAAATAGTAATTTTTTGCATAGCAAGATTCTAGTCTTTGCTAATTGACAAATTTGGAAAATAAACCTGGAGGACTTTTGAGTAATGAACCCAGTGGTAGTTGGAGCAACAATATGGACATCAATCTCCATGATTTTACTCAAGTGTGTGACCAACAAGTTCACCAAAGTGCTATGCAATCATTTGTATGACAAAATGAAGCTGGTTTTGCCACTCATAAATATGAATAGAGCAAAATGTATGTACAGTCTGCAAGATATAAAAGTCAACATGTATCAAATTCTTGTATCAGGCTTACAAAAATCAACTGCTGTTGCAGTTGCTTTGCAACTGCTGTTGCAAAGGCTAATTACAAAGTGTAGATCTTATTAACATTTTTATTTGGTCAGTTCAAAAAGACTCCTCAGTGAAAAAATGGAGATTAGTCACTGCAGGCAAATGAATCAATGTGTCACCATTAAACTGGGGCCTAGAGATTTCTTGGAATGTTTAACTTGAAAGGAAGAGAATCCCAGAAGCATTTCTTTTGGAAACTCCTGCAAACTCCTATTGCTTGCTTTTTGTTGTTGAATTTTCTTCCTCAGAGCCCACACACTTTGTCTAACCCAGCCTACAGTCTCCCCTGAATAAGAATAGTTCTCATAGCCTGGGAGGAGACAGAAAAAGTTAGGAGATTATGGTACATTCCTGTGCTCTCCTGCCTTGTATTTCTGAAGGCTTTGGTTCTCTCAGCTATGGTGCCAGACTTTTACAAGCCGTAGATCCTGAAGCTGAATTCTTCATGCTTCAGAACTAATAAATACTTTCTGATCTATATAAAAAATATAGCAATCTCATTCTTTATTGGATTTCATTTTTTCCATGTTTTTATGCAGAGAATAATGGTTTCCAAAAGGAATCAGACCTGTTATACAGAAATAGAAAAGGTTATTAAGAATTTCTCTAAGCTTTTTTGCTTTTTTTTATATACAGACAACAATATTGCTGGATCTACAAAGAAGAGTGTTTGAAATTGTTGGATGAATTTCTACAACATTTAAATCAAAAAAGACCACAAAGGAACTTTAAAAAGAGTCAGTTGTCCAGGATTCCCTTTCTTTGGTTACTAGGGACAGCCAGTTGTCTGACCAGGAGAAGGTAACTGGAATCCAAAGGGTACCTTTAGTATCTCATGATTCAGATTCCTGAAAGGATTGTGTATATAGAGGATCTATATAGATACAATTTTTTATTCCTTTTATTCCTAACTTTGCTAGCATTAGTAAGCCTTTGTACACACTTCCTAGAAAGAGCTGAGTGGAAATGAATAGACAGATTTATCAAGAAAAAATGTCAACTTAAAAAAAAAAAAGATTGTTCTCACTGTAATCAGTTGTTGTTCTTAATTGAAATGGGAGTGAATGATGTAGCAATAGCATAAGTGTTCATGTTTCAAGTCCTTTTATACTTCAGTGGAAGTCCAATATAATCTCTGTCAAGCAAATGTGCTTGCTTTATCATGCACTGTTTCACACTGGATATATTTGATTCATTTTAGTTGATTGGTTTTAACTTACCATGCTCTGATCCCACATGTACGTCCAAAGAGCATTCAAGATGAAGAGTCACCTAGTGTCAAATTAGTTTGGGGACAGCACAAGTAGTGGGTAAACAAATTAAAGTCATAACTGAGGAAACATGACCTTTGATAGGAAGCCCATTTGTAGAAAGACAGAATGCCCCAGGAATGTTTTGATAGTAGTTTTGACCTAGAAGGAAAATCTTCTTTTGCTCTGACCACTAACTGAATTCTAATTGATGTTAAAAAGTTGCCGTTTCTAGTTTTTATGATTATGAAGGAAAACATTTGAGACTTACTTATTCGTTAAACATGCACACAAAGACAAGCCACTCAAAGTTATTTTTGAATCCCGAAATGGCATTCAGTGCTGAACTGCTTCAGCAACTGCATAGTCATTGATGCTCTGAAATAACTGTCTGGATTCCAAAACAACTCAAGTGTAAAAAGACAAAGCTGAATTACTTCCTTTCTTATTAAACTCATAGTGCATTTAAAGCTTTTCTAGGTTTTAGTTAAAGGTAATTTTTCCTCCTCTGATAATATAACAACTAAAAGTTATATCTGATGCAGTTTGTGATCTAACTGGCAGAAAATCTAAATGACTGCAAAATTAATTTACTTAAAAAAAAAGAAAAAGCAAGCAAAAAACCCACAAAAGTCCCATAGCAAGTTAAATCCATTTTGGATCCAATACAAAAGAACTGAAGAACGGCAAGGCAAGGAGCAAAATACTGTTCTCTGTGGCAATCAAAGCAGCCCGAAGATTCTGAGGCTGCTCTAGTGCTCAAACCACCTCAGGATGCTGCAGCGGCACCCAGCTCCAGGGCGCCTTCCTGTTACAGCGCAGCTACTAACTTCAGGATCAACAGAGACAACAAATCAAATGTTTAGAGAAGATTTAATAAAATGGTAGAAAACAATAAAAAACGGGAACTATTGTTATCGGGTATTCAGATAATTGAGTTCTTCTGAAGATCATATTGGATACCAAATGCAGCTACCAGAGAGTGCTATCTTGGGCAGCAATACATTTGTCAGTGATAGGATGAAAAAAAAACAGTATTTTTGTGCTGTATTTAGCTATCTTAAAGACTTGTATATTATCAGAGCTCAAAAAACAGTACAAATAAACCAGAAAACAAGTCAGATAAACAAATAATTGAAGAAAATACTCTGAAATTAGGTGACCCATTTCCGGCTTAAGCAAAGCTGCTACATAATCTTAGCAAATAACTGTGATAAACTGTCTAATGTACCAATAAAATTGAAATGTCTACTGGCTAAAAGATAATCAATAAGATATTTCATGTAAATCAAAAGAAATTCTACCAGAAAGGCACTTCTATTTTATGGGGTCCAATAATCATACTTGGACTGTCCTCTAAATGAATTTTAATTTTGGCAGTAATAAGCCTTTTGATTCGCTCATCTAATATTCCAAACTTAAAATAAGCATGGTCTCAAAAAATAAAAATCGATTCTGGACATGTACAAAGATTTCTGAAGTCAGTTCAGAATACTAGCATAATAATGTGAGAGGCAAAAGTTCCAGTTATCTATCAGTCATGATCTGGAAAGTATGTATGAAGGACTATAAACAAGTTATAATTTGTTTTGTGTACTAGTGCAGCTATTAGTCCTTCCAAGAAAATTTATGAGGTAGGTTAAAGGATATTTGAGAGGGGAGAGGAGGGAAAGGGAGGAGAGGCAAGGCAAGGCAAGACAAAGCTAAGAATTTTCTATTACCTCGCCTAACTGCTATGGGTGCATTCTATTTTACTATACCTTTTGGTAAATTTATTTTCCCCTACTAAAGCAGAGAAGTTTAATTGTGAAACATATATCCTCAACTTCAAATTCTATTTTTTGCATGGATGGAAGGAAAAATATTATTACTTACAAACGCAATTGTTCTCCAGTATAGTAGTCCCTGCCATGTTATCCAATTAACAGAAAGAACACAGAACATAATATACTTCAGAATCAAGGAACAGCTTATTCCTTGATTTCAACAGACTATGTTAAGATCAAAATATCAGAAATCACAAATATCTGGAATTTCAGTTTTTTGGTTAATATTAGCTCRGCCTCATTAAAAAAAGGATTTAGCAAATAGAAACCTATACTGTCCTACTTTTAACATATCAGCATGTTCTTTTCCACATTTTCAGCATTTTAATTAACAAATATAAATTAATGCACATTCTTACCACTTATTTTTCTTCAGAATGCAAACTATATTCTGTATTGTTAAAATACCAGGGCAGCTTCCACCTTACTCTGTTGTGCTGATAGATCAAAAATATTGTATACAACCGGACAACCCAGAAAACCCTAACATTTCATTAAACAACCTCCAAAGTTCATATATTTCAAGAAAAAAGGAAAGCATTGGGAAAAATATCAGGCAGAAATGACTTTGTACTTTCTCTATCTGGAACAGAGCCAGCTCATTTTGAAAAAACATTTGGGAAAGTAACATATGCACTTCAGGTATAGTGGGAAAGAAGGAAGGAAAAATCTATAACATTCAGTATTTCAGAACTTTCTTTATTATTTGATAAGAGCCAATACAAACTACATTATATAACTGATCTCTGTAATGAGCAATTCAGAGAAAATATACATCATATCTATTCATACGTATGCCTCAGGAATCATCACAAGGTCTTCTAAAGTTAGAACTGAAGAAAATCCCTTATTTTATTAAAAATTAACTTTCAACAAATCAACAAATTCTTATCTGGAAGTGTCACAGGGGTACCTATGACGTCGAAGGTGACAACTAGCTATCCTAAAAAGGGGTAACTCAAAAGCTTGGTTCAATCATACTTTATCCTAACCATAGTCAACATTATTTGAATCAAAACTACAGAATATCTTGTCATTTACAGTTCACTTAATCCTGACATTGATATGTCTATATATTTATTATTTAGTGATACTGGTCATTAATTTGCCTTTATAGTCATCTCTAACACAAAGTTTCAATTACTGAAAGTTCTAATGAGATCCCATTGCTCCTGAAAGACAATTCCAATGTATCAGTGTTTTAATGAGTTTAGAAAGTTTGTCCTGTCTGCAGGCAGGGAAATGATTCAAATACCTAGTCTATGAGGCTGAAGAGATAGAGACAACCTCACAGAGCATCCTATGTGGATGGCAGCTTATATTATGTGGTTTCTAATAGTGACAAAATTCCTGTAAAAAGCTGTAACTTTCCTTCATCAAAATTTGGCTTTAAACTAGAACCTAATACTGTTACTTATCAAAAGAAAAAAAAAGTCATATGTAAGGAATATATAGGAAATATATAGGGAATAGAAATGTCCATTTGCCTGCTGTTCTTATTATTAGGTAACTAGCCCTCCAGGCAGCTGCTGAAGTTAACATTATATCAGTTCTGTTCATTTTGACTATTTATTTTATCACCCTCTAAAATGGATCTGTGAAATCATCACAAATTTAGAGTTAGAAGAGCATCATGAAGTAAGCAGAGCAAAAATCCCTATTATAAAATGGATTTTTTTAATCTAGAAAGTTCTAACATATAGATCAATCAAGTAAATTGCTAATCTGGCAGAATAAACAGCGGAGGTGGTAACCGCCAGTGAGAAGGTGATAACTCGCAGCTGGGAGGGGGCCATGACTGGCATCTGGATCAGCCAGTTTAAAATCATTTGTGAAGCCACAGCCTTAGATTGACAGAAAACAAGCAAGCAACATCAACAAAACCAAAACCTGGAAAAATCATAGTTATTGAAAGCAAGAAGAAACAAAAATAGAAAAACCTGATCATAAAGAGACAAGATCAGAACGACTCAAGCCAGTATTCCACAAAATTTAAAAGTTATTCTTATGAATCTAGATTTACTGTATCTTACTGAAGTATATTATTAACAAGAAAAAAACAAAAACAAAAAACAAAAAACCACCAGTTTCTTGACCTAGTTACCTCCAGTGTCCTTTTCCTAAGGATGTATAATGTAATGGAATAATCTACTACCAAGAGGAAAAGCTCCAGTGAAAGAATGATTGAAGAGTTAATCCATTTATCCTATTTATAGCAAATCATTTCCCCAGTGTCTGATAATACAGCCTATTAATGGACTAAAAAAGAGAAAGAAGCTGCAGTCTCTTCCCTTGCCCATACACTATACCACAGCAATATGCATCTAACTGCTCTTTTGTCCGAGGGAGAAAATGCCCCTCTTATTTTAAATCCGTTCAAGACCCAGAGACTTAGCAGTGCCAGGAAGGACACTAACTATTCCAGTGGGTCTCTGCTGATTTGCAGCTTCACTCAGCACCACACAGTGGGAGAAACGAAATACTGCAGCTTTCCATTTGCACACTGGGAATGCTTGCAGCTATTACCTGATATTTCTTTGGCTTGTTTTTCCTGTCTTTTCTTCTTATTTCCCTGTGAGTGGCTTCTTCCACTGCTTTTTACACACACACACACAAAGCAGACTATGTTTATTCAAAACAGCCTCCTTATCAACCTCTGCCTTCCAATCACAGTACTTCAGAATCTGTTACCGGTACTATATCTGATCTGCAAAATCCACACCAGGCCCAGAAAGGGACCCAGMCATGGGAGGCACCTTCATTTTCTTCCCCCCTTCCATTGGCACAGTCTGGTGTGGCATGCGCTCCCACCTGTGATACAGTTAGGAGTGGAGGGCTGCTCAGCCCTGCCGTCCCCCTTCCTATTGCCACTCCACCCCAGTCAGCTCAGGGCACATTCACTGTGTAAGACTCTGCTACTGATGTCAGTAGGATTCAGTGAGAGAATCAAAGATCAAATCTCTTTGACTGAGGTGCAACAGATTACCACAGTCACAACCCAATCCATTTATTCTGGAGAGCAGTAAGTCAAAGCACCCCAGCTTCATCTTGAACTCTTGTGCTTACATGCTGAGTAAATTTTAGTCTCTTGYCTATGATGCACTGAAGTGAGGCCAAAAAGTTCATTTCTGTAGAAACTGAAAAAATGTTATTTTCATTAAATGAAAAAGTCAATAATTTATCTACTAACCTTCACCCGTGCTTTAGTTATTTTACAGAAATGAAGATAACTAACAGCAACCCCAATCTTGCAGTGAGCTCCTTAAAGAAAAAAGGATCCACTCAGATCTCTATGCTGGACTGTATCCTATCGTCACTTTACTCTTTATTAGATCAAAGCTTCACAAAAAATAGCATCAGTCTGCAAGTAATTCAATTTCCCAATCTTTACTTCTAAGGAAATATTCTTTCTTAGTTCTCCAGTAAATCTACTGTTCATCTTCATATCTGTCTCTTCCCGTAACAGCTCATCTAACAAAAGACAGCCCTGGATGCTTGTAACACAATGTCTGAGATAGAGAGTGTCATTAAATTTCATACAGATACAACAGCTGAAACATGAAAGGCAACAAAGTAGAAGATAGCTTAAGGTTGCTAAYCAAGACCTGGCTGTTTAAGATATTTAATATTTCATATTTGTGTATAGCTCATTTTTAGTTATCTTTTTTTTAAAGCAATACCTTAAAATGTGTTAAACAACAAGCAGTTACAAAGTTTACATATGCTAAACAGATGTACATCTTTGTAGTAAATTATATTTATTTTAATAAAATATTCTATAGAGCAATTAAGGCCTAAGTTTCTAAGTTTCTAATGTTTCTAAGTGTCACTGTGCTGCAACGTGACTGGTGTCCAGCCAAACCTTGCTCAATCTACAAATAATGAGAGATTCTGGCAGAACGCTCAATACACATGCACCTTGATTTTGCAATACTTTCACTGCACAGGTTCAAAACACATTGACCTTCAGAACAAACTTTCAAGCTCATCTGCTTGTGCAGGAATTTAAAAGGATTGAGGCACCTGGAGGGCACAGAAGGCAGAAGAATCTTTCTCCAACAGCTGGAGTAACATTATCAGGATCTGACTCGTATCTGGGGTGGACTTTTTGCTACTGTCTAAACATTTATTAACTCATAGTGTTTTTACTAGCTAAGTGATATTTTATAATTATACATAAATACAATGGATAGATACCAATAAGATGCCTTTTACAAGCAACATATCACCAACTCAAATGTATACTACTCTCAAAAAAAAATGCAGTTATTGCAACAAAAAAAGTAACAAACCCATAAAAAAATAGAAACCCATATAGAAAATAGAAAAAATAGAAACCAAACCAAATAGAAATCCATAGAAAACACCAATCTAAACACTTCCCAGGACTATCTTAATGTAGCTGTAGTCAGTCAGGATTACAGATGTTAATCAATTCCAGTGTTCTTCAGACTAACTATAGTTATTCCCTCCTTAATTCCAGAAAATATTAGTCACATCTCAATTACTTAACTTTGGCTCAAGTCTTAAAAATATTTATCACTCCCCCTAGGTTAATCAAAAGCACAAGTCGAAACTGGACCTCAATCCTGACAAAACTTATTAATGCATTTTGAGCAATTACACTGGTGTGGGCCCTATGAAGCTGGATACCTGCTTGTTTCCAGAGTGGCAGAGCAGCAGCCCCCCGCTGACAGTGCCCAGTGTGACAAGGGAGAAGAAACGATAATAGCTGATCACACCAAAATGCCAGTGGATGGCAGCACCTACACAGCAATTGGAGAAACTAACTGAACAGTAACAAATGTTATTTCTGCTTCTTGGATAATTGGCGTAATTAAAACATGTTAAGGTTCATTACAAATTTCCCTCTATCCTTTGATTATATCCTCTTCTTGTAATTCCATCAGGATATGCATAATATATATGTGTGCAGCTTGATTTAAGCTTTAATAATTGTTTTTTTTTCTGGATTAAGAAAATAAACCTTGAAATGAACTTTGGATTCTACTACCTAACTCACCTTTTCAAATTACATCTGAGAAAAAAATATAGAGTTCCACAAAATATATCTGCATTTATTTGCATGAAAGCTACCATGTCCCTATTTACTTTGGAGACAAAACATGCAAGTCAGGACTCCTCCACAAGAGGTGGAGCTAGATTTTCTAAGAGGGCAGGCTCCAGGGAAGTTGGAGCAACATACAGATTTCTCAGTAGGTTCAGTAGATTCAGGACCCATTTTTTTACATTTAGTGCTATTATTTAAATGCCTAGTATATACAGTTTCAGTATAGATACATAGAAAGCACAAAATGAAACATTTCGTAGTTCAAATTCAAAGAAAATAAATATACTTTTAATTTAAAGTAATTTTTTAAAACAGACAGGAAATGTGCTTCATTCGTATACRTTTGTACATATTTGTAATCCTTTAATCACTGTCAAGCTGAACAAGCTTCAGAGTAACATTCCTTTTGCACTGCACATCAACCCTGGCACTTCTATATATATCTGAATTGCTGAGTCTAAAACTAATTTTTATCAAAGTGTGATTAAAGGTAGTTTTTTCATGTATGTAATTGCAAAAATTTATTGCAACAGGCTAAAAATTGAGCAACTGTATCAAAAACTTGAATTTTAAGTTACTCACTTGCATGTATGCCAAACTCCCTCATTGACTAGTTCAGCAAAACAAAGAAACCCAATAGCCACATTCCCTCACTCACACATGCACAACCTTTATCCCCYAGTCTGTCTTAGCTACCTGTCCTCTGCACAAACACCACTGACTCATTTCCCTAATTCCTATRCAAGTCTTCCCAGTCAAGAGAGGCTACAAGTACTCCAGACAGTAGATCTTAATCAAAGTCCTCAAATCAGAAGTGGGGCTCACCCACAAGTATAAAATTCCTCTACCACCTCTCCCTGACTATAGGACTAACAGACAAGCAGAGCAAATATTTAGCAGCAGACTTGTGAGTTTAACCATAGGTAAGGTCCTAAATTCCAGTAGTGAAGCAGTGGGACTCCTAGGAAGAAGATACGGACTGAATTAGACACTGATGGATGAACAGGCCAAGCAGGAATCCAAGAGCAGAAGTAGATGAATGCAATGAGACAGGAGAGGAATAAAGAAGCTGGCAAGTTGAGAACATATTTTCTGGGCATTATGCCACTCATCATTTGGAGGAACGGCTGAGAGAAGAGGAACTGCAGGTACCTGCTACAGCCATCCTTTGTGCACTTTGGTGTTCAGAGACAAGGGAAGAAATATCCTCTCCTCCACCTGACTTCTGCCTGAAGTAGGTAGGTTCACTTCCCAAGCATCCTATGGTGGGATCACACACTTTCATCCCAGGAATCTTAACCACACTTTGCAGTCAGAGGCTAAAGGAGTCTAGAGACTTTTGACACCAGAAAAGACACTACTCACAACTGTGGTATTGCCCATGGGGGTCTTGCTCTCCTTCCTTTTTCTCAACAACCAGTTCTGTAAGGGTGGTGCATTTGCTTCTGCCTCTGAACCTGTCTGCAGGCCTCTCCCACCTCCTCCTTCTTTACCCCACCAACCYGCCAGTGGAGATGACAATGTGCTCACTGATGGCTCATCTAGCCTCCAACACTGTGAACAGTGAACAGAAGCTCATTGTTGCTAAAAGAAGCTGGTTTGCTCGCTTTAGGTCTTTAGATGGTTTAGTTTCCCACAGGATTTCCATGATCCTCTTCAACTGAATGAGGATAATGTATTTTAAACATATTGTTGACCCTCGATATTGCTGAGCCTATCAATTGAATATTCACTGCTTGTGGAGGTGGTCAGCCTTCCTCTACTTCCCGCAGTAAAATACAGACCTTATGGGCCTGTCTCCCTCACCGCTGGTGGTAATGCTAGCTGGCAGGCTGAAGCTCCTGGGAGAAAGAGCAGTTCCATCACAGCACTGGCAGTGAGTAATAAGCTTTTGGTGGTGCTACCTTTTCCTGAGCTCTGGGTAAGGTCAGGCTCATGTTCATGTTCTGAGCTGGCAAGGGCTATTTGGACAGTGACTGCTCAGAGGTAGCAGTTACGAGACAGTGGAATTTCTCCAATATAGACACCAGGCTTTCTCATCTGTAGCAGGAGGAAATATTTGATCTACTGACCTGGGGATCCTTATGGCCTTTCTAAGAAGAGTGAAATGCACACCACCTAAGTCAGTGGCTGCAGAAGAGCTATTAAGACACTAGTGACAGATTTGTTTTCTTAGTGATAAGAGGAAAAAAGAAGTAACTGTCACAGAAAAGTGAACAGAAGTATTTTGGCTGACAGTGAGAGMAAAACTATAACAAAATGCCAAAAGATTTCCAGTGTTTGTGACTAGCAGACAGAACTACAGACTCTTTCTCATCCATGMTGATTCAGTGTAAAGGGCCACCTTTGAATCTGGCATTACTGGACTGCCAACAGACTGCCTATTGAGCTGACAGCTGATCCAGTGTCCAGAATACTTACGCATGTGGMAGTGAAGACGCAGAGCAAGAGAGATCCAGTTCTTACAAACTGGAGAAAAACTGACTCTAAAAGAGACAAGGGGAATCACAAAAAAATAAAGGGCTGAAAGTTCCATCAGTATCACTGAAGCAATTCAGTGAGAACCTAATTTCATATTTTAAGACTGACATTTCCATTGTATGCAATGGAAACTGTATACTCATTGTTATAATTATCATTAAAATAATTTGGAATTTTTGAATGCTTCATTGCTAGTTGCTGTGAAAGATATAATTACTTGCCTGCTGTAAAAGCTTAATGTGGCGCTGATTTAATTAGTTGTTTTTGTCATTTTTCAACCACATACATGACAGGGAGCAATCCTCTGTGGTTAGACTACACCAGTTTCATCAACTGTTTTGTGGACTATTTCCCCAAATCACAAATTCATTTAACACACAGTGTTAATCATTTTCTGATTCTCCTAGTATCCATTTCATAGTAATGAAAGTGTCAAATATTCCAGATATCACACATTGTTCATAGTCCTGGTTTCTGAACAGAGTATCAGAACTAGAAAAAAAAATGAGACTGAGATTGATATGAATATCACATCTTGAAAATAAATTCTTCCACCTTCTTCATATTTGTTGCCAGAGTTATAATGGAAAGCTAATCGGTTGGTGACATTACACGTTTTCTGCTAACTAATATAAACCATAAATGTGTGTTAAACTTAGATCCAACTATCTGCATAGCTTCAAAATAGATTAAACTATTTACATCTAAAAAGTAATACATCTGACCTTTAAGCTTCAGCATATAAAGTCTACATAGAATTTTAAAGGTCTACAAACACTTTAAATACATAGTAAACTAACTAAACACCAGCAACTGAAAGAGGAGGGGAGAAAAAAAMCAGAAATTCATGACAGACAGTAAACAGTTCCTCTTAGATGTAGAAGTGGTGAAAAGGAACTGAATGAAAGTTGATTATATCTTTCCTCCCTAAGCTTTTAATGCACAAGGAAATGAAAACGCGTGTGCAATGAGGCCACTGCTGGTCCAAACGTTCTGCTCTTGAGCAAACTATAAATGCGGGTAACTATTTTTTAATATTTCGCCATAAATACCTGAGAAATGTGACAATCTATTTGAAATGAATTCCTGAAGTTCAAACTCAGTTTAATCAAAAACAATTAAAAACACAAAAATATTCCGGTGATTCAGCTTTATTTTGTGGACAAAGCACACTATTGGTTAATAGTGCTTTCAAATACTCATTTCTAGTTCTTAGAATTCTGGCTTCTACAGATAAAAACATGACTAAAAAAATGTTAATCCACAAATTCGTGTACACACTGGTACTAGCAGATGCTTTATCTTCTCAAGGAGGAATTAGCAGCAATGCAGGAAAAAAGGACACAACTGTGTAACTACACGGCATTCAAGGATTCGTGTAAAATTCTCACCTCAGCCTTTCCTAGCTCACTCTCCATAAACCCAATAATGGCAATTTGGGAATAGATTTTAGAACTGTCACTGCTGATTTACATACACATCTAGTRGTTTTGAGCCACATTTTCTAGTACTTGCACATGATAAGAGAAGGAGGGGAGAAAATGGAGGAAGAGCAAGAGCAGAGGTAAATAATTAATTGGTAAGCCTCCTTTCTCTCATGGGGCAATTTAAAGGAATTCTGAGTAACGAGCAAAGATTTCATGGGTCTCTCTGCCAACTTGGAAAGCAGCTTGGTTGCAGCTACTAACAAACCTTCAATCACAGAAAAAAATAATTTAATATGTACATTTTTAAGAGGAAGACTGCCTTTTCATAAGATCCAATATASCTTTATTTTCTGTTGGTTTTTATTTGTGGTATTAGGACTTTGCTTGGAGTTCTTCATTAGAATTCAACAAAGAATCTCAGACAAATATCTGTGTGCCACAAACAATACTCCCATTCCCATGGTYGATATTTCCGTCTTCCCTTCATAAAAGGCACTCTCTAAAGCTTTGCTTCTCAGGAGTATCTGAAAAACTCCACAATTGCCAATGCTTTTCTCTGAGGCACAGATACTAAGTGAAGGAGAGTCCAATCCTTTTATTTTGATTTCCATCCAAACAAATGTCTGCACACTACAATGCTATGATAACGTAGGATTAAAAACCAAAAACTTTTGTCATTTCCTTTCTAATATGACAGCATCACAGAGGTCTTTCCATCATGGACTTACAAACTGATTTAGATTTATTTTTTCTAGTAAAGATTTAAATTGAATATTTAAATGTAATAGATTAACAATGTTGCTTGTTGAATACTAGACTGTACATTTTTAAAAGAGGAATATCTGATGAACTATTATAAAAGATTAATTATGAAAATGTGAGAGGATTTTAGAGCCTTCTAAAAAGATTTGGCAGTCCAAAAAAGTTTCTGTGAATTCTGAGAGGTTTTCACAATGTTTGGCAGAATACAGAATGTTTGGCAGTTTGTAAAATCCCATCTGACCTCTTCCTTATGACAAGCATTATGAATGTGCTTTAGGGCCTATCCTGTTTGCAGTATTTTGTTCAATAGCATCATCCGAAGCAATATGTGACCTTAAGSTAAGCATCATGATTCACTTTTGGACTGCAGGAGAATATTTAACCTTTCCATGCTATTCGATATAAATGACTGCATAATGGTGGCTCATTTCTAGCAAGCTTCTCAGCTACTAATACATAAATCTGCAGATTCTGCAGCCAGTGTTGGACTAACAATTTAAGGAAAAATCAATCTATATCAAATAACTTCTTTGTATCTATTAATAGAACYGAACTCCTAGTCACTCAGGAGTTTATTTTCCCCATGAGTATTCTGCTTGCAGTGWCAGACATTCCCTGTCACATGCAGAAAGCTAGCTCAGCCTTTGGCAGACTTATGCACTGAGCATGGAATCAGTGCTGCAAGCATTGCTAAACAGGCACAAAGCCTGGACGCTGCACAGAAAGGCCCATCCATCAGTGGAAATGTTCAAATAGAGACACATTTACATCCCTCTGCAATGGCCCTGAAAGCATCTCCCTTTCTGGAGGTTTAGCTGCCTGGGCTCACAGCCAACTTGGAGATAGCGCAGCTTAGGGTGGCCTCCTTCCTGCTGGTGACCTTGGATAGCGTGCTCCCAGACAGTGCTGGAGGGAGACCTCTGCCAGAGCCAACCCCCCTACCACACAAGTTGCTTTTAAGCTGAGCCTCTCCTGTTTTGTCCTTGCCTGAGCTACAGCTTCCGCTACATTGCCACTCTGCCTGTGCCTGGCCATAGGCCCTATTGATTTGGACCCGGACCTGGACCTGGACTCTGACCCATGGACTGACTTTCTGGCCTGACCTTGTACAGTCTCATCACTATAGATTTGCCTGGTGATCACTATGCTGTGCCTGATCCTGGTTACCCTCACCAGGCCTGCCCTGTGCATCTTGCACAGGTACTGCAGGCCTAGGTCCTGGCTGGTGAGGCCCCTGCCACTGCTGGCCTTGTTATCRTGCTTTRCTCCTATCCCACCTTCCCTGGCACAGCAACCAGYTCTCACTGCTCTCTGACACCCTCCTTAGTTGACAGAATATGACAAGGCAACTAATCACAAAGTAATTCAGGATGAAAACTGTATTTCTTTAAAAACATAGGTCCAGCTGTGTGGCCTGGGCTTATATTTTGGATAGATGATAAATAAATATCCATATAAATATAAACATGAAAATAGGATGTGTGGTTTCTTGACTGAGGTACAACCCAATGGCTAACTTTTCTGAAATCTGAACTGCAAATAAACATTGGTGAAGCAAGATAATTGTACAAAAAGAGGCAGGAAATGTATAGGGCAAAGAATATGCTAGCAGCTAGAAGTTAGCTCATGCACTGAGCGGCACTCTGAATTGCAAAATAAGACATTTACGTAGAGGTGTTAGGGCATCCAAGGAGCTGACCATCTTCTCTGTGACATCCTCAATTACTCATGAGAGACTCATGATGACGACAGTGGCCTCAAGGTAGGCAAAGAATCCTATATAAGTGATAGTGGGATTAATATCCTTGAACTGACAGCAAGAACTTTCAAGAGTTTCATATCATGATTTGTACACTACAATGATTTAGCATTCTGTAACTTCGAACATATTTGGAGCTCCACAGATCAATGTTCTTCTGAGGCTGTAACATCACAGTGAAGAAAAGTTACAATAGCAGCCCACCATGAAACCAAAATGCTTTTTCCAATAAATCTGCAAATTCTTTCCACACCTAGAAAGCCTAGTTTGTCTGCCTGCCTATCTGCCTGCCTTCCTTCACTCATTCATTCCTTCCTTCCTTCCTTCCTTCCACTGTAGATTTCTCAGCTTTTAGCATATCGCAGTCAGCTCCACTCCCCTTCTCTACACATACATATACCCAGCCTTGTTGCTCATAGCTGGAGAATGCTCCACACAGTCATGGGACAGAGGAAGAGCTTCAGCATTAGACCATAGTCAGAGGAGGGCTATTAAGGAGATCTCCTTTGTAAACATAGATCTTTGAGGTTTGAATCCCTCCAGGAGTAGCCTGCAGTTTCTCTCCTACATGGGCACTCCACATGCTAGACTTCCTACATATCAAGCACATGGAGTTCAGAGAAAGTAAATGTGTGTGCACATATACACTTTTATTTTCACTTTTCTTCCTGAAGCTTTTCTGTTAGCTCAGCAGGACTTCAGCAAGAATGGTGGAAGGTGTCTCCCTTACCTGGAGAAGCATTCAGTATGGTGGCCACTGCAGTCTCCTAAAAGACATGGCTTTGAGTATTGGCTGAGTAAAGGCTGAGTAGAACACTGGAATCAGCTTCCTAGATCTATGTTCAACTCAATAAACTGGTATATAAGAAGGTCATTATCATTTTCAGTCATTTCATCCTATGAAGAAGAAAAAGCCTACAGCTGCATTCTGAGAGAGAATTGAAGTTCTCAGTGTTTTGTGTGTTCTGAGTCAGTATGAGAAGGAGATCCTTCAAGGTGTCATTCTTCTCTGTCTCTGGGACTCAATATGCTTAGGGAGGAGACATACATCCAGCTTCTTTGATGAAGGTTTCCAGGGTTAAAAGGGGCCATAGAGGTTCAGAGGAACAGGCAAACAAGACATTTCATTCTTACTACATGATGGTTAAAACCAGGCTAGCAGAGTGATTCAGCAATGTCCAGCCCAGGAATACCCAGAAGGTGCTGCTCTTCACAGAGTTATACTGTTTTGGGAGGCAGTTATTTAAATTGCTCATGTGGAAAAGATACTGTCCAGTGAATGGAGGTTAACTGGCGTATGTTAAAGCTTCTGGCAGAACRCATGAGTGTACCCAGTTATGTTGCAACAGGAAACTCTATCATTTTTTTGATCAGGCCTTTTTAAATAATTCAATCTATTTTGCCTAATATTTTCCAGGTAATATTTAGTCTCAAATAGATTTTTAAACTGAAAACTATTTATATTTTCCYATAACTTTGTTATGCTCATATATAAAATTAGCTCTCCGAACACATAATACTTACGAGATTAGCAGGTTAGAAGACTACTTTTAGACAGAAAATATTTATAAAATATTTCAAGATCTCAAAAGAAGATTACGCTATTTTAAGAACTTTAAGTAAATAAAGTGGAATATGAAGTAGATGTTATTGACAGCTTTCCAGTATGYATATCTTTTCATTAACATTGAAGGATTAAGATGTTAGGGCAAGACTTTCCAAAGTTTTATTCATGGTAGGACTCTTAATGGGTAGCCTAAAAAAATTTAAAGTGGAGAATCATCATAGTTCTAGAACAGGCATCACTGCATTTTTTTATTGTCATAAAAACCAATAAGAAGGCTGGAGAAGCAGGCGAGGCATGGAAGGTATATCTCCAGTCTCAGGATGACACTTCATTTCAGGCTGGCTGCTTCTGCCCTTGTAAGGAACCAGACAATCAACATAAGTCCAGTACTGCCTGGGTTCTCTCCTGACAATGACCACACTCAAAAGCTTGAAGAAACTCTGTTTCAAGATTCCCTGCTTAGTATATCCATTACAAATATCCTTTTTTTTTTCAGAGAAAAAAAATGAAAACTCATCTTTATGAAATAAAAGATACTGTGCAGAATTATTTCTCACTGATCCTGAACTGAACATTCTCATGGTATCACGAAATGTGTTTTCTGGAGATAGAATTTTCTCTTTTATCAGATTTATAATCTAAGCTTCATAAAACTTACAAATTCCTATTAAAAACTTCTATCAAATAACAACTAAAGTCTATCTGTATCCTTTAAAAATATTACAATGAAAACAGGAAACCTTATTATGTTTTATGCATCACATATATGCATCACAGAGCTGTTCTGAGAGTTTGGCAGCAATTATGTATCTCAAAAAATCAAATATTTTTTCCATTAGGTCACTGATCTCTTTTTCTCTATAGTGAGGTTTATCTGTTGTTTCAAGTAAACAAAATGAACATAAGAGATAAAAAGTGGTGCTACTGCTACACAAATCATTCTTTTGAGTTTAGATGTTTCTTCATCATTTTTCCCTTGCTTTATTCTCTGATTCTATTAGCTCATCAACTTTTGTACTAGTTAATGTGTGGAAAAGTTTATATGCATAAATCAATTAGTATATTGGAAGTGCTTTCCTTCTGCGAGCTAGAAAACTAGCTTACTAATAGTGAATGAGCTAAYTGAGTATTAACAAAGTGGCATGCTTTTTATATACCACCAGAGACAACTAGAATAGGCAGGCAGGGAATCTAATCTATTACATAAGCATTATGCAAGGACATTAACTGGTTCTTTCCTGTAACAATGCCAAATTTAATTCAGATATGCTCTAGGTTTCATTCTGGGAAATTCTGTGTTAGCAGTTAATATACAAGAAATAATTTACACAGATTATGTTTTAAGCAYTTGTTCCAAAGAAAGCACATTTCTATAGTAGCTGACAAGGTATAAAAACTAACATCGTACTTCAACTACTCTTCATCTGAGGTTAAAAAAACACTCTCTTTGATTACTGGACTTTCTTCATGAAATCTTTATCAGTGTAAATATTTACTCAAGTAGTTTAAAAAGCAATAAATACTATTCTAGAAATCAGTAAACCTCAAAGGACTGAAAGATTTAGTTTAGCTTGGAGCTTATTGTCAAAGATAAGCTGATGTATCAAGCCCCTATTTAGCTCCTGCCTGAAGTGAATCTTCCTGTGATAAATCATCAATATATTAACAAGTAGCTCTTGTACAAATGTTCCCCCTTAACCTCTACTAAACCGTGCTTATCCTGGGAGCATGTCCTTGATGGCAAGGTTGAGCAGTTGGCAAGGTTAAGCAAGTTGAGCAGCATCTCTTTTTCCATTTWAATTGAAAGGTTTTCAAAGAAGTAATCAAACAATAAGGCAAACTGCACTTGTTGGGCATATTTTTCTGAAATCTATGGGACAAAATCCAAACTCTATCAATGTCGAAGGTTGGGTTCCCTTGACAAAAACCATAGCAAGGACTATGAGAACAAAAGTTAGATTCAAAGCAGAAAGGAGAGGAAGTAGCCTCCTATATTGGCTGTGGTATCAACAAAATTGTACAACATCTGTATGCTGGCTTTGGAAGGTCCTAGATCTTTACGGAGTTATACTGAATGTTAAATAAATTGGATAGTGTTGCTTCAAAGCAGACCAAACTTCCAGGATGGGAGCAGGAATGGTCATTGGGTTTTGCTATTGCCTTTTTTTCCTTTTTAATTTGTCATGTGTGTTTTTAATCCAAGTCATTTACCAATCAAGCTTCTAATGAAAAATTAAAAACCCTAATTGTGTATACTGCACTGTTCAGGTGAACATTAAAAAGCATTTACAAAAAAAAAAATGTTCTTGTATTAATCCTAACCACAGTAGCTGGAGTCTCTAATCTTCATTTGATGTTAGAGATCAGACCTAAGGTACGGATCTAAGTGTTGACAAAACTTGTTTGCAAAAGGGAAAAGAAAGTAAAGAAAACAGGGAAGCCAGAGCATCAACTTAGCTACAATAGCCCAAAAACTTGCACAGTACTAGAAGTAAAGCAAGATTAAAAACACAGAAAGCTCAAATAAAGGCACCATAGTCAATCCAGGATGTAACAAGCAGTGGGCTTGGGTATGTTGTTAAGGCTAGACTTCAGCAGTAGGCATTAGTCTGATTCCTTAAAGAGTGACACCACTTCRGCTAAAGGCAGCAACAACAGAAATAGCCACATGTGAGCTAACCTCTCTCTAGAGTGACGATCGTGCTGGATAAGCAGATCCTAGTAATTACATCTGGTTTAGATCAACAACAAGAGACAAAGAAATACCCTGGTGCATCTAATGGGATGTGCATGAGAGGACATAATCCATTCCAGAAGCCTTACAGCTGCTTACATAAAACCATTCAATAAGGAACTCAGTAAGTTTCATGCCACACCACAGTGATTTTTGAGAAGGCACAATTTCAGGCACACAGCAAAATAAAGGTGAGTCAGCAAATAATTTCAGGACAGCCCTGTGCAGTCTAATCCTGCACAGTGATTATGTGGAGATGAAAAAATATTAACAGAAACAAGACTGCTTGTGGGGCTGAGAGATAAGCAGTTATTAGAAATGTCCCCAAATGATCTAAYACACATGGAGATAGCTAGGAATATGATTTTTCAAAGTCATAAATAAAAAACGCCATCTTTTGAGGATGCACAGATATCAAAAATAAACACTAATAATGTCCAGAAAGAGTATCTTCCTAAACCAGTACAAACACAAAAGGTTCCAAGCTATAACATATAATGAAGAAAAGGAATAGAAAAAGAACAAAAGAATCCTCAATGGTATTACAAAACATGACAGCTTTGTCCAGCAATGTCATACTAGAAACACCTATAAAAAGAAGGGTATCATGCAATCTGCTTGTGTGCTATGTAACTACCCCGCAAAAGCTTTTTTCAGGAACCAGTCTCAGTAAGTACATTGCACCTCCTTTGAGCCATAAAAGGTGATCACAATGAACTAACTATGTTTCTTGGAAAAGTATGAAACAGACGCCAAAACAAAACAAGCTGCTTACAGGCCTATGAAATCAGAATCATTTTATAGGAAGATAAAAGCATGCACACTTCCAAGCAAAACTATGTAATAGAAGTTCTAAGRCAGTATGCATTAAATTTGAAATTACAAATCTGGCAAATCAAGTTCTACACTTAGAAGACAATCTTATATCCCAAGCAATCCAGCTATACAGTGGGTGCTTTACTGATATGTTGAAAAATCAAAATGCTTTGTACTCTTACAAGGAGAGAATCATCAAGATGGCTCTTAAAACAGAACAAGATTTTCAAAATTACTGTAAGGTCTGTGGACACTAKAGTGAAAGTAACATCTCTTTTCCTGTCAACATCTAAGAATGATTCCTTCTTTTAGTGCTGGCATGAAAACAGACACTAGTCACATGAATCAGGTATGTTAAGTTTCTTTAAGAAGCAAACAAAATTAGTGATGTGCAAGCACAGTAGAAGTCACAAAGCAAATTGTAAGATTCAGGACTGTGTTGAATCAGAGAYAACTACGCATACAGAAGCATCAAGTACAATCAGACAATTGGCACCGTATGCCAATTCTGAAGTTACAAAAAAAAAAGGCCACAAATAAATCCATCAAAATTTCTGATGATTCTTCACATTAAAACATTTGGATATTATAGAGCTGGATAGTGTCTAGTAGCATATGCTTTAACAATACTCTTCAAAATACAGCAGCACTGAGCACCAATAGAAGATACTAAATCAGGCCTGTGCATGTTTMTGGCATTTTCTGGTAGGCATTGACTTTCATATAGAGACTAACCTCAAACTACTAGTCACTTTTCTAGATTCAAAATCCTCAAAGAGYCATAACCTCATAACCTAAGATAAATCATTTTCATAGGAGATAAGGTTTCAGCTCTCAATTGCTTATTTATCTCAAAAGAACCTCACCATGGTGCTCTCCACCTCTATGAATACAGACATTGCAAGAGCTGGAAGAGAAAAGAGTTGTTCATGGAAGATATGATAAACACATTACTTACATTACTTTCATAATACAGGAAAATGCCTACAACAAAAAAAAAAAGCAAGACTAGATACAATACTAAGCCAAGTCATAAACTACTTCAGAGAAAGCAGACCCAGATAATGGTCAGAATAGGATAAAGAAATTTTAGAACCAGTTCTGAAAATATATAGGTCAATTCATTGGCCAAATTATGCTGAAAGGAAGGACATAAAAATGTTAGTGGCCTGGGCTGAGCAAAAAAATGTAGGAAGGAAGTARGAAGTTTGATGTTTTCATTCTAAGAAGAGTCGATGTAACAGAATTCTTACTAGCATTCTCTCAGGCCATGACAAGAAATCTAGCTTGAGTTTCTATCTGGCTAGCAAAGCTAATTRTCATCATAATTAATATGCATTTTTTAAATTGCTGGAGTAATCAGGCTGTTCAATAGTGTCAATAATGAAGTGCTGATAATGAAACTCATTTTTTTTTCTAGACTTAGATCTCTACAGAACAAAGATTTTGACAGTGTTCTTCAATTATCCTCTCAGGTCATTGCTTTTACATATCCCACATCCCGTTACACAACTTCCCTGACTATATCCAACACATAAAAACAATAAAACAAAACAAGATTATTTATAAATCCTCATATTCTCACTTTGACCTGTTGTCTTTCTACCTAGATTCTTGTTTGTCTGATTTCCTCACATCTAAAGAAAAAAAGGAAGATCAGCATAAAGCTTTTCTGAAGAGGAACTTCATTAAGCAAAATAGAGTCAAATGCTTTAGTGAATCCACATGATCACATTTGACAGAAAGACTCTGAAGATTAAAAAGAAGAAAAAAAAAAAAAAAGTAGTGCCTGACTACCAGGAATGACTTTTTCCTCCTGCGTTAATGATCAAATGAGAATTTACCTATCAGAATAGGTATTGCTTTGTGGCATCTTCACATAGATTTTCAACTTATCTCTGTCTCTATCATGAGTAGCTTGGTAGCATAAACAGCATTTCATCTGTCCACACAGAATCACCAGCATGTCCTACCAGTCCATTCCCTGTAAGGAAATATCCAGGTAGAGGGAAATCAATTCCTATGTTCCTGTGAGTTCTATGATCTTGAAAAGCTAGAATAAAGTAGCTAATTCTGAAGAATGAAGTTTCATTAATCTACTCAAACCTCTGTAAGGCTGTTGGATTTGTGGTTATTTGTCACTCTTCAGTGAAATGCTGGGAAGAGAGTTTCATCATTCTTTCAACAAAAAGCATATCTGTGTCAACCAGGAACATTTAACGTGTCATTTTTAATCAAGATGATTGCTAGTTGGTATTGTTCTAATAGGAGAAGAGTCTACGAAAAYGGGAAATACAGATAGCTTTGCATTCATTCAAAACTGTTGCACATATCTCAGACAAACTCTATTTGGTTCCTTCAAGCCTCACTGCTTGCAATGCGCTATGGGATTTGTACTCACTCATCTACTCTTCTAACCCTSCTCCCAATTCACTAGCTGCAAAATAAACTTCAACTTAATGAGATAATTCAGAGAAATTTTGGAAAAATCCAAATGGTGTACCTAAAGATCTCAGAATCCAAGTGGCACTAGAATAGAATTAATAGAACAGCTCACTTGTCAAACCTATTTATTGAGGCTTGCACCTGCAAGTAAACAGCAGCAATTTACATCAAATTCTCTCAATATCTGTTAAGACTAGAAACATTTTTTCTAAGTGGAAGGCTAAGCAATCCCCAGGACAAAGGGACTAGCTGCTAGAGTAGACACTTTTCAAACTATATGTTTGAAGTACGGACATGATTTTAAAAAAGTGAGGAAAATGAGCCAAGGATATCCTAAAAGCAGTATTTGTTCTTCAGATGTATGCAGATAAGCCCCAGGGGCATTGTCCCTGCTTATATGAAAAAGAGAATGGTCGAGATATCCTCAACAGAATCCTTTTACGGTCCTCCCAGTGGATAAATATGTAAGCTATATACTGTACTACTGCATTTTTAGTATGAGACAGACAATCACAGCCATCTTTTTAGGCAACAGACTATAACCTCCAGGCAAGGTAAAATCTGCTGTTCCCATCAGCATTCTGCAGGCATTGTAGAACAAGCTAACTTGGAAACTGCTGCCTAGTGCCTGAAGGAAGATACTTCTCACAGTTTGCTTCACATGTCTAGTAGGAACACAGTTGAAACTTAGGTGGAGCCAAAAGCTGCTGATTTGATGCTTGCTGTTACCTTGTCTGTTTGCTTTATATTTATGGATTGTCAACAAGGCAGGAGTGTTTAAAATCATACCCTGTTTCTTTTCCATGCCTTTGAGAACTATGATTTTGACACTTTGGGTTGTGACAAGACAGAAACAGACAAATGCTTGATATTATAACTCCAAAACTTTATCTCTGCATAATCTAGAGTGTGAATTTCTAGTAGGTCAGCTGGTACATGTTATGCAACTCTTACTCCATATTTAAAATAATTTAGGGAATTTTACACCCATGAAGGAGGTGTACATTATCTGAGATTTACCTGTACAGGTGGGCTTTGCAGCAGGGCAGCTAATTACTATAAGCTCATACCCTACATTATCTCTTAGTAATTTAAATAAACAAATAATTACTCACTAATGCCAGAATATTACAATACTTGTCTGATCATCCATCATTTGTTACTCTGTCAATAATGTTGAAAAAAATAACCTACAACCATTATTACCTGTGGATATCATGGTGGAGATCAATTTCAACCAGTTAAAAAGGATTTCAAAATTAATACATTTAGAGAGCTGTGAATGAATCATGACACTTCAAGAATCCTCGAACGATGTACACAGGAAAGGCTAAAGATTGTATGTACAGATCATGAGGTGTTCTCTTTCTACATATAGATGGTACCTGAAAAGCTAAAGATGATATCAATGGATTAGGACTGCTGTTGATTCTTTTGTTTGGAGATTTTACTCTGCCATGATTTTATAACAATAAATCAGAATGACTCTGTTTAGCCTAGTTACCTTTTCTTGTGAGGCAAATCCGTGCTAATCATTTCTACACAAGGCAGAACAGAGAAAAGCATCACTGCAGCAAAGCATCAACATAAGGGATAGATGATTTAATACATACTGGGCAGTCTGGTGGGAACTTCCAGGATCCAGAGCTGCATTTTTCACTTTCAGCATGACAGAGAACATATTCCCTTGTTCTCAAGCACTCATTTAACTTGTGCTTTGGAGTGCCAACCTCAGAACAATTTGTCAAACATAGTTTTAAATTCAAAGCATTTACAAAGTGATGTAACACGAACTCCATTTGAACTTCAGCTTCACAAGATACAAGTCTTCATATATTGTCTGCTTTTTAGGGCAACAAAATATTTTAGGTCATGACTGTCCTCTACATACACATCACATGCTAGAAGAAACTGTATGTATCTTAACACATGCAGTAAGGGCTCTACAACACACTACTCAAAGAAGATGCTCTGTAACATGTTACCTACCAAGAAATAAGCTATAATGGTAAAACATATGTTGTAAAAAGATGAGAGAGGGAAGGTGACAAGAAACACAGAATGAAAGATTTTCTCCATAAGTTGTTTCACTTGAAAAGATCCAAAGATCTGAGGACATACCAACACAGTTATTCTTCTATGGTTTTTACTCCTAAGTTCCCTCATATTGTTCCCCTTTCCACCAGCCCAAAGAAGGAGATAGTAAAAAGACACTATGGGGGAATCAACAGCCATACAGCCACTAAGCCTACATAACTGGGTGCTAGGAAAGAAAGGGAGTAGTGGTGCAAGCCAGACARTGACAGCTCAACAAGTTTTAAAAGAGGCCATTTGGAAATGTGATGTCATGATTTTGCTCTCCTGTAATGTTTTAAACCTTATCTTTGCTTTCAAACTCATTTCCTTGGGTTTATCATTAAGAAATTCTGTTCACAATGGAATTTCACAATCATACAACCTCTAGTCTTCCTTATATAAGTAGGATAAGACGCTGCCATCGAGTAATTCTTCACCATATATAATACTACTCAGTATACGCTCCATGCAAAGGAGTGTTTACGATTTGAATAGAAACAGCTCAGCAGAGCTGGACACCAGTAAGATCCTGAAACATTTAATTAGAAACAATGTTTTGAAGAGAATACAAAACCACCATGCCATTGAGGCATCAGAAGCACAAAAGCAAGTCTATCATGATGGGGGTGGAGGACGTTATAGCCTGTTTAGCCCCTGTAGTTTATTAGATAAAGAGATAAAGAGAGCTAAATTATAACACCCAAGGATTTGTCCACGCTAATGTTTATTTTTGGCAGGGTGAGTTAAACCACATGAGCTTCTTGTTGCCACAGTTGGAGCACTTCAGATCATGAACTGTTTTGTTTCATGCTAATTTAGGTATTATATACTACACTGTCTTCTGGCATAAGTTGTGAAACATAGATAATAATCATATACTTTCAGCCTATGCATAACACTTAGTGAAAATGTCAGCAGTTAGTTACTACAGACACAAAAGCAAATTCCACGCGTGAGACATGCTTAAGTCACAGACTGCAGCAATAACGGTGTAATGTGGCTCACCTGCAAGTGACACTAGAGGCACGATTAAAATGGTGCAAACCATAGTCAGCATTAGAGCAGGCTAATCTAGCATACTCATATCCTCCCAGCAGGACCACTGTATTCCCTGCTTTCAGAGTATCTGATGGACATTAGTGTTGCATAAACACTAATACTGATCATGTCTAAATACAAACATGTGTTAGTGACTGATTCAGACTAAGGCTATTCACTGGAACTGAAGGTTATATGATGACAGACACATAACTACCTTAGAACACTTCTTTGCAAAAGGCATCTATGTCCTTGGCTGTTATACAATGGAGGACTGGGAGCCCTGTCAGGACTTCTGTTATGGTTCTATATAACCTCTGCCTCTTTACACTGTATTTTCATATCACATCCACTCTGTATCACTTGAGAAAGATTTTCTAAACATTATCACGAAATATAACGCTAATTTTACCATTCTTTATCACTTCTTGTTTCGTACCTGTTTCCCCCTCACTATTCTTCTAATCAGGGTGCGTGAGTCTTGGAAACTCAGCAAAGGAACTTAACAGAAAGAGCCCAAAGTAGAAGAATAGTGTATGCAAACTCTGTTGAATGTTTCTTATACCATGACAAGATACCTATATTTATATATAAGGAAGAACTTCTTTACTGTGAAAGTGACAGAGCACTGGACCAGGTTGCCCAGAGACATTGTGGAGTCTCCTTCTCTGGAGATATTCAAAACCTGCCTGGATGCAACCCTGTCTACCATGCTCTAGATGACCCTGCTTGAGCAGGGAAGTTGGACTAGATGATCTCCAGAGGTTCCTTCTAACATCAACCATTCTGTGATTCTGTGAACTGTTTAACATTTTAAGCATCAGTACAGGCCAACCTTGAGTGGAAATTAAAGATAACATTTTAGATTCAGTATATTTAATGCCCCAGATACGAACTTGGTCAGCAGACTCAGATTTGAATATTTTTACTTTAAAAATACAGCTAAATTTTACTAGTCAGAAGTCAGCAAGTACTACATTTATCAGTTCATCTAAATGAAACCTATTATTATTCTTTGTTCCAAGTGATCTCAGTATTTCACCATAAAAGACAGGAACACAGAATTCTATCAGGTTAAAATATAAAATAAATGGGAATATATCAGAGTACATTATCATTTAGAATTTATTTTTGCTAATCTACACAGTAGCTTCTAATTTTTATTCATCTTTCCATCCTTAGATCTTTATGAAACCTCTCCAGAAATAGTTTTGTGATTGTGTTTACTCTGTCTATTGGAGAAACTGCCCAGAGTCATTAAGAGATGAGATAAGATTGCCAATATGACATTTGAAATTAGGCAAGAATTACAAATCTGAACTACACTATGAAAGCAATGGAGGTTACAGATACAGGAAGCTAGGATGGACAAATAGGATGGACAAATAATTAATAATTCATTAGGACAATAATTAGCCACTTAATTGTCTGTGGAATTCCTGATATTTATGGTATTAGTAGAAATATAACTACTGGTGAAATTAGCTGATCATTTCTGATTAACCAGAAATGGCATCATTCAACTACTGAAATAATCTGTAAATAGTTCTTAAATTGGTATTAAAAAGTTATGTCAGATAAAATGCACCAGTTCTGTGCCTGCCACAGTGTTCTAAGTGTTTTCTGTACTAAGCAAGGAAATTCATAGTTTAATTTAGTGGTGTAACATGCCCTGAGGGGAGCAAAAGTATTTTCAATAAAGAGAAAACATCTGCAAAGACATTTATAGAGCCATGTGATAAACAGACTCATGTACTCATGAAGTTAGAAAAACATTCTTTTCTGGTGAATTAACAAAGCTACTATATATCATAACTTAATTAATCTGAGTTTCAGGATTTCTTATTTATGTGTTTGTTTTGCTTTGCTTTGCTTTTGTGTTCCAATCCTTCTCAGTGACATAACAAGTCACTGTATTACGGTTCAAAAAGTAGCTAGCCAATTTTTTAATTTCCAGTAGAAGTCAACAAAGCTTTGTTAAATGCTATTTCTGTATAGCATTATTAATCAAAGGTTTTGAAAGGTTATTGTGAGGATAATCTAGACAGTCAGAGGACTGAAGAGCTACTTGTTTTTTTTTTAATTTTCTTATGTAAGCATGATGGCTGAGATCCAGTTCTACCATTCTGAAAGCTAGTCTGAGTCAACAACACAGGAGACATTTTGGAGAAGTTACAACAAACTAAAAATGTGAATTTTTCTTGCTTCTTTTTTGCCTTACCAAAAGTTCCTATTTTGAAAAATATTTCACTGCAAATTTTCAGAAAATGACTTGTGAAAACAGAATTACTAATGAAACATGATGTTTTTCCTTTCACACTTTTGGCTATCAAATATGGTGTCACAAGGCTACCAGCTAAGCAACAATTAAAAGTCATAAATGTTTACAGAGATAGTATTTAGCATTGCAGATGATACAATAACTAGAAGAATTTAACAAAAATAATATAGATAATTTTTAGTCTGAAAAATCAGGAAAAATTTGTTACATTTTTGGACTTCTGCTAAGAGATGCTTTCTCAAGGAAATTGAGTATAACTCTCATCCTGGGTCATTTAAGACTCAAAAGTTGAACTCCAAGTCAACGTAAAACACAGCTGTAGCTGGGAGGGAGATGGACTGTATAGCCCTAAGAAGGATCACTATCTTTCATGATAGAGTTTACTGAATGTGAATTCCCACTCATCTCCAGTTGAATCATAAACAGATTCCAGTTCAACAAAGAACTGTAATCAACTGTTATGTAATCACTAGTGATTTCAGTCACATTGCTCGTTCAGTCATATTTTAGTCATGTCATAGCACTGGTGAACACAAATCAATTCACAGATAAATAAGGTAAAGTTCATTGGATGAGTAGCATCTTCCACAAGATCAGCTGATGTAGTTGGAAAAAAAGGACAAGTTTAGAGCACACAGTTACTTATTGAGGTTTGAAATTGAAGTAATAATAAGTTTAACTTAATTGATTTTAAATTATTTTTAATTAATTAATTTTAAAAATAGACAACCTGAAAGAAAAAGATGTTTCCCCTGTGGCAAGGGAGAGTCAGTGAAGTCATTAATATTGCCAAGAATGACAGGAAGAAACAGTACTGCTGCTAGTAATATAGAGGTCCTTGTGAAAGACAGAGAAATGGTGGAAAAGATTAATTAAAGACATTCACAAAAATTAAAAATATTTAAATAATCATCATGAAATTTGTTTCATCAGAAAAAAAAGAGATTCCTCTTTCCAAAAACACATCAAAAGAAATAACTTCCTTGGTAATTTCATTCCGGAGGAAAAAGTGAAATATTAACGCTGAAGAACTGTACAGTAACCAAGCCCTCAAACTACTCAGTAAATCATTTAACAGATTTTGGCAAATATCAGGAAATGTTTAAAAAAGTCTCTTCCCCACAAAGACACATATCACTGAATTACAAGCCTGAGACACAAATCAAAAAAATCTTTATATTAGCTTTATTTGTTAGAAAGGTGAAATAGTCCAAATTATCTGACTAAACTTCAGTTGTTCAAACTTTTTGTACATCTTTGAATTTACATCTTGCAATCTTCTTGTTTTCTTAGTTCTTTTTCCCAAAGTTAAACAGCTGATCATATACTCAGCTAAAGCATATAAATCCAAGACACAGCAGGAACTGGCATAAGTGATTCATTAGGTAATCTCTGACCTTGTACTCAGTCATTGCCACAGTGTGACAATTCTACTGAAAACATATTTCATAAAGCAGCATCTTTCCAATGAAACAATGGTTCTTGTCATAATAACTTCTGTAATTTTGAATAAGTTTTTTGAAGAATAGAGATGTTCATTTCAATGTCAAGAGATGTATCTCTTCCAAAAATGTAATTTTTGCCTTCCAAAGCTTTCCGCTGGAGTATCAGCTAGCTATAGCTCTTTAATTCTTGTCCTAACACATCATGTTTCTGCCATACAGCAGTAAGTTCCACCCAAAAGCGAGGGCAAAAAAACTCCAGTCCTTCATAAATGATTTCCTAAATATATTTTGAGATGAAAAGTACACCCAAAATGTAAGATAAACACACACCTTAAACAAAGGAAAAGTAAAAAGAAGTGTAACTTTTTGTCAACTGTTTCCAATATGTACTATTATTACGTTACAAGCGTAACTAAAATCCTAGTTGTGTTTTCAAAGAGTGAAATCATACCAAAACTATTCCAAAAAGTCCTTTTGCACTATGACTAAAAGCTGCATAATGGATTCTTTTCAGCAAATAATGTATATACAGAACTTGGAGATTTTTTGAGGGATATGCCTCAGATACTTAAAGACAGGGAGATTTATGCAAAAATAAATGGAAATAACACTTGTTCTCACTTGGCTTTGAATCAGGGCCTATCAGTTCTATCTGTTCTGTGATGCAGTTTACATGTTTTGAAACAGAGGTATTCTTCATGGTAAATTTTCTTTTATGACTATGTAAAGGTAGTATTTGCCAGTGCTGAACCTACTGGTGTTATGAAGAGGGGATTTGCTAAAGCCATTTCATATCCTCTATTTTCTGAATATGTTTACTACTAAACAGTGCCGCATAAGACAGAAGAACAAGAAGCACCAAAATGCAGCAAGGTCAGGAAGGATAATTGTCAAACGTCACACATTGTTTCCATCACGTACTCATGTTATAATGTGAATTCTATTTGCATCTGTATTCTGTTGCTATAATTACATTTAATAGATACGAAAAGTTGAAGTTTTTCCTATTCTGTAACAGTGTGAAGAATTCAGAGACAAAGCCACAGACTATCTTATCTGACCCTTCACTGAATTATGAGGGGAAGCTGTGATCCATCCACACTTTTAATTTTTTAATACAGTTCTAACTGTATTGGAGTCTGGACTGTAATTCAGTCTAGACTAGTAGAAGAACTACACTTCTGTTTCAGCTTCAGATGGAGCATGGATCATGTTTTCATATCATTGCAGTAGTAAAAGATTTGGTAAAACAAAGGCTGTGCCAGCAAAACAGTTAAACAATTAACACTACTGCCCTTGTATATTTTAACGCCAAGACCTCTTTCCATATCCCTAAGCACAGGCAAGAAAACAATGTCAGATCTCAAAAGGGCAAGGATTAAATGAAGAGCTAAAGAAAACGTACACTGCCTCTCCTTTTGTACTCCCCCAAAGAGTTCAGAGAGCAGATAGAGAGTAGTTTTACATTATATTAACTTCTGTAGCTCTTCTCTTTCCAAAGAGCTTTTCTTGGGCAGCCATTGGTCCATTACTAAAATTATTCCACTGTAACCACATTCTAAAGGCATAAGCAAGAGCTGCCAGAAATTGAGGATTTGTAAAGAGGCTCTGGGCTTCCGAACAATGGGTTCTAGTCTTCTACAGCCCTAGGGGAAATCTGTGAGTAGGCTTTATTACACAGGAAGACAAATTCCACAAAGAATAATCATTCAATGAGACAAAATTTCAGGTCTTAAAAGCTGGTACATCTAAGGTAGTGAATGTTTTTCGAGAATACCTGTTTCTAGGCTTTGCTTAGACATGATAACCTTCTCTGAGAGATAGCTTAGCTACAATATTTATTACGGCAAATGTTCATTTTATAAAAATCAAACTTAATTTAAGTATTGATTTAAAAGAGTTCTTAATACAAATATAGACTCTATGTTCATATTATTTAAATATATTATATATAAATACTATTTTCCTTGCTGAAAGTAGATCAGATGTAGAGTAAGACTTCTGTAAAGCACTAGAGACAACAATTCAGCAACTCAACAACTTAATTCTTCTCTTTTTTCCTTTCCAATTCTTCACTGAAATGATCTTGTGTATCTTTCTCCTATTTGCCATCACTCTTGTCTTTGGTATACACTTTCAGCTTGTACATCTCTGTGTAACTGAGTCAATTGGCAACAATTCTATACCTATTCAGTAATTCAGCAGTACTGGACAGTCGCATTTAATAAGATTCTGGAAAGCTTTGGGTTTTTGATAACCCCACAATTCACCAAAGGCCTACCTTTCCTTTGGCATTAGTTATCTAACTATAACTTGTTGGATAGGTTTCCAGCTGGCCAAGTGAGTTCATATTGCAAAATCACCTTCAAATTTGTGGTTGGTAGTTTGCATGCAATACATGCTGGAATAGACAGTATCCATGTGATGAAAATAGTTCACTTATTTGGCACAAAAGAAATGATAACATCATTCATCAGAAAAATAGACAGATGGCATTTGGATTGTCTCAGTAGGGGTTTGTATTCTTTATTTTCTCTCTCAACTAAAGTTGTCTTGTTTATTTTTCACAATGATTCATCTGATGTTGCCTCGTGGGCAACACAGTGCTAGAGGCCTAGTGGACACAAAGAATAAAGACTAGCAGGCATTCCAGCACTTCTGTAATGTGCAATTTTTTGCTTTGAGTAAAAGCTAATATATTTCTAAATACATTCTTCTCTGTTTTGACTTCCTCTCCTGAGATCTCTGAGAGTTCTTTTATTCTGTTGTTGTCTGAAAACATTTTATGCTTCTCTTTGAACATCAGTTCATAAATCTTTTTCTAAAGAAGGATTATGCTGAAGACATTTCTTGGACTCACTATGTCTGCTCTCTTGCTTTGTGTACAGTCAGTATGTGATCAGGAAAATCTATGAGACTGATTGATGGACAGACTGACAAATTCTGTTTAATCAGTACTCACTGGATTTATCCAGTCATTTTCAGCATTCAAACAATGTTCCACCAACATAAAATTTTCCTTTCTAATCCTATATACCTGAAGATTGTCTGAGCCAAGCAGAATTATTCAATGGTATCATGTCTCTCACAAAGTCTATAATTGTGATAGTCTTCTTTCAAACTTGAAATGAAAATGTAATGCAATATAAAATGCACAGAAACTAAGCATGAGATAAATAAAAGTAGATAAGTAAGAAAAGTAACATTAGAGAGCCCAATTTTCATTCTGGAGGCTATTTGGAAAAACAACAATCACACATAAAAAGACTACCAAACCATATAAATAGATCTGTTTTACTTAAGTGAAATTCATGTTTACTTAAGTGAACTCATGTTCACTTTGGAAGGTGTTGATTACCACCTGCACTACTAGACCAAACAGGAGAAAAATTCTACAAAAACAAACAAGCAAGCAAGCAAATCCTTATAGAGATTTCCTCCTAGTTACTGCCAACCAGAGATTTTTCTCCCTAGAACAAAAATACTAACAATATTCTTTTAAAATACTGGATCTCCAACCCATACAACAACCTACCAATCCTCCTCCCCCCAACACTGCAGTTACACACATACAACATTTGTCACATTTAAGATGGAATTTGAGCCACAAAGATTACCTGGCTTGCCCTAGACAATACAGAAGAGCTACAAGAAAAGTAGAAATAAAACTCATGTCTTGCAAGCCCCTGTTTTAACCACAAGATTGTCCCATTTAGGAATTCCCTGCAAAAATTTCTTTGACACAGGTTTTTTCTTTTTTCAAGAAAAGCTCTAACATAAGAGTAAACAATACTGAATTTGTTGAGGTGTTTTCAGATGTATGCTGGTCTAAATGCGCACAGAAGTTGCCCTATAAGTTTTAAAAATATTTGGCTAGATGCCAAACATGGCACTTATGTAAGACTGTATAATCACCTGACACTTGTAGCTGCTTTGCTGATTTTCCAAGAATTTTAATCCTCTTTTCCCAAAACTATCCCTTCAGTGGAAAATATGTTTAGGTTATTACTTATATATTTGCTTCAGAGACTATCAGTTTCTTATTTCAAAGAGGAGAGTAACACTATCTGCTCTCAAACATCAGAAATCAAAAAATATTTCTTTCTAMAGCAAAGAACCATATACCAAAGAATCTTCTCATATAAGAGGTCTCATTCTTCGACTGAGCGCTCCCAGTCTGCTTCCACTCGTTAAAAGCCTTTCTACAGAAGAATAACGAAGCTTCACAGCTCCTCCTTCCTGCCAAGCAGAGGGATCAGCATGCCAGTAAGGCAGACACCTGGCAGGTACATGGCAATTATTAGAGTGTGCAAAGAGCAACCAGAGACAGATACTCAGAGCTTGCTGGTTGGAGGCAGAAGCAACTTGCTTCCTATTATCACAGGTCATGTTTTTATAGCATGTTTAAGCATATAATTAGTCCTGAAAATTTGCTTTAATTCACATTTTATGCCACATATAAAATTTAATGGGTCAAATCCCTAGCCCCATGAAGTCAATGGAAGCTCTAACTACAGACTTCAAAGAAATCAAAAGCTGTCTCTATTACTGAAAATATTTCTAATTAGTAACTGCACAACTGGGGATATTCAGTAATAAGGACTTTAATGTGTGGTTTTGACATGTGTAATTTACATTTACATCCTCTGTAATAATTAAGGGTCCCTAAAGTGACAACAGAATGCATTAAGTCTCTGAACCACAAATTATGAGAAGCCAGAACAATATTCCGGTAATTACCACTTTCTTTGCAGTCTTCCACTTCACAAAGGATGACTACATGTTCTTCTCAGAACAACAGTCACAGAATCCTTCCGGTTGGAAGGGACCTCTGGAGATCATCCAGTCTGAATCCCTGCCCAAAGCAGGATCAACTACAGCAGACTGTTCAGCGTCATGTCCAGTCAGGTTTTGAGTATCTCTAAGACTCCACAACCTCTCCAAGCAACCTGTTTCAGCCTATGACTATCCTCACAGAGAAAAAACAAACAAACAAAAATTCTTATGTTTATATAGAACTTCCTGTTTTTCAATTTGTGCCCATTGCCTCTTGTCCTGTCACTTCTTTGCAGTGGCATTACCTAGTGGTATATATAGTATATATATAGTGTAAAATATATAAAAATATATATATAGTGTATATATATTGTATATATAATGGGGGAATATTTGGAGAAATTCTCCACTGTTGCAAAATCACCAGCTTAAATCCACTTAAGCTATACAAAAGGTCATTAAAAAGATCATTCACTGTATGTCACCAGTGTGTCAAAGCAAATTCCCACTCTGCCCCTACACAAGCATTTCACAATACTATTCACACAAGCAGTTTCCTCAAAAACAGCATTACCTTACAATACTTCTGTACTTTCTGAGGTTTCGGGAACCAGAAAGGAATTGCCATAGGAAAGGGGTGGAGGTTGGAAATGGGCTGTGTCTAGAAAGTAAATTTCCTAGAAAACAAGTTTTACTGACCATGCTGTTACAGAAGTATAATAGTAGAAGTATAATAGGAGAAAAGGAGGAGAAAAATGAGAAAGTTATTGGTGGCTACTGCTGGGAGGAGCCACTGACAACTCCCCTAGCAGCTGCCATTCTGCACTTCCCAACTCTTTCCTCCCTTAAAGTTAGCAAAGCACTGGCAGGAGAGGGTTACGGGCTGCACTCTAGTAGGCAGGACAGCAACTGCTCTCTGCAGCCTAATGCTCTTGGCATCTGCCTACTTTGCCTATGCCCAAAACCAATCTTCAGTGCAAGTTTCTCTAGTGTAAAACTGGTAGCTTGGGGCTGTAACAGGCATTTCATTGTTCTGGCACTGGTGGAGATACATCAATTGAGGTAAGATTAGAGGAAAAAGAACAAAGCACAGGGACTTCTACTGCTACTTCATCCCATTCCAGTTTCTCTGACCCAACACAACCGGAGACTGCACACAGATGAAATATGTAAGGACAAATGTCAGTCACTTACAAGAAAGTATGACTGCAGGAACACTTCTCCATATGGACATAAATGACCCTATATGCTTGCCTCATGCCTGGAATGCTCACAGTCTCCAGCATTAATGAAGGTTTGGTGACCCTGACCTCAGCTGCCTTCTGTGGGGATTATACAACTTAAGTGTGGGAATTGTCCTGGGATACTCGTGAATTCTGACAACAAACCAAAAGGAATTAAATATATGGTTGCAGTTATTTATTAAAATTCCTGCCTAATCAAAACAGATGTGCAAAACTGAATGAAAACAGTTAAAGAACAGATCTGCTGTTCCATGTTACTAGACAATAGTTTAATTTTCTGTTGTTTCAGTAACTACACTTTTTAATTGAAAACTGAATCTCATCTATAAAAAGAAATAGTTTTTAAAACTTCACTGCTGAATGTACCATACTAAATATTTATTGGAAAGGCTAACAGTGGTCTCCGTATTTGTTTTCTTGCTCCTAAAAATGCAGGGTTTTCAGACCCAAACACACATTGCTTCTGGGATACAGGATGTTTGATGGAAGGAAATTAGAAAATTGCTTAAAATCCTAGATCATCAGTTTCATGTGACTACAGCTGACTTCAGCTTTTTGCTTGAGGGACTTTTTGACAAATAATGCAGTTTGTCAATTGTCAATTTTCTAGTGGGAAAACTAGAGATAATTTCAAACTATGATATTTTGTTTTCTCCACTTTATCTGAAATATTCTGTTTTGAACTATTTATTAAACACTGAATAGATCTCCCTGTCAGCACATTTCCCAAATTAAGCAGGAATTCAAACTTCCATTCCTTCTAAGGTCCAAGCCTGCAGGAAAACAACATCTGCCTGGAGATCTGCGAATTTTCCTCTGCATCATGGGAAGTACTTTTTGGCCAGAGAATCTGGCTTGTACAGCAGACTAGTCCCATCAAGCACTTCTAAAATTCCCATGTGATAACTGACCCAAAACGGAAAATGCTGAGAGATCAATTTGCATGAAATAAAGTACGTTAAGTCGGTTGATTAAAAAAAAAATCAATTTTAGAGATGTGGGGTTTTGGGACTGTCTGTATGCATCACACTGAGTGGGGAAAAATTAAATGTTAACTTTTATTCTTTTTGGAATGAAAGCAAAAAATGTATCTTTGGATTTTGCTTTAGAAAAAAAAAATCCAAATTTCATTCAGCACTACCTGCCACCTTCCACAAGTAACAGTGGAATTTCTGATATGTATTCCAGAACTTGCTTCACAACTAATTTTTAATTGCTCTTGAGTATTTTCAGGGACTTCATCCACAAGGCCTACTCCTAAGTCCAAAGGCCAAGTAGGACCTTGCAGTTCCACTACCTGTAGGAGAAATGGCAGTGACTTCTCAAAGCAGTATGTTATGTTTTCATAGGGTTCTGCATGTCTTTGAAGCAACTCTTCAAGTCTCCCCAGTTTGTGATATTGGGCAAAGCAGGAATACARGCATGCACTGGTAAAGTTACAAATGAAACTAATGCCAATATCCTTGGAGAGAAGCTCATGTAGGTTATAAACACAGTGCTTTTCTTTCCTTCAGTCTGTGTTATGCCAAGTGAAAAATCTARGCAATCTTCAGAATTCCACTCATTTAAACTAATAAGAATGATCACAATTGTTACAAAGATTGATAACAGAAATTTTCATACAAATTTTGCAAACATGTTCTATTTATATTACAAAATACTCAGTAGCCCTGGCTCAAGTGAAAATAATTTTGCAAACATAGTATGTCTGGCTTTCTGTCCCAATATTTTAAAATATTTTGGTTTATCAAAATGTACCAGCTGTTTCCAAGTTCTTCTAAAGAAGCCTTTCATATCACCATCCTACAAAAATATTTATATTTATATTCACAGGGGCCTTAATATTTTTCTGTACTTTAGAGAAGATAAACTATTGCAATTTTTAGATTGCAGAAAAGCACACTATCATTTTTTCCAGACAGTAGTAGTAATAGGAACAAAAGTAGTAACATATTTTACTTCTATTGGTACTACTTATTCTCTTCTTTTAAAACTTTCTCTGTTTAGTTGTTTGAGAACACATCAAGCCTTACAGAAGCCAGCACAAACTATTTTCTATGTTTTTGCTTTACCTCAGTGATCAAGTATCTATTTCCAGATAACTGAAGCCGGAATGTATTTGCTATTAAAAAGTAAATAATTTAAGACAACAATAAAAACTCCCCAATACTTGATTTATTAGGGTCAGAGACACCCTTTTTTATGACCTCCAGCAAATATAACCTGATTTCCATGGCAGATGAGATGTACCTTAAGAACAGTGCATAAAGAAAACATATTATTTGATTCTGAATTACTTCAATAGGCTAAAAAACTGTGTATCTTACCACTCATTCAAAACTAAAGAGCTGTCTACCTCTTGGAAATATTTTTGCAATTCAGTTACTTTAACATCCATTTAATTCCACGAAGAGTTAAGTGAAGTAAATAATTRATGTCCAAGCATTTTAAAGGGCATTTAATTTGAGGATTTTTTTTTATGGCAAAAAGAAAACTTTAGAACTAACATTACAGAAGCACTTTTAATTACTGGTTGCATGGATTCACCCCCTCCCCCCCCCCCGCCAAAAGAAAAAAAGCCTATTGCTGAATGACTGCCTAAGGACTGTATGATCTCTGAAATCTGTATATAAAAGGATGAAAAATTTAGGACCTTGTCCTTAAAATCATTTTTCATTCAGGCAGGATTTATCTCTGTAAACTGATCTGAATTTCTACTGTGTAATTTAGAGTTTTTTATATGATTTAAATTTTCATGACTGGACACCAAAGCTTTGGAGGAATAAGAAAAGTATAAGCAAAAGTATAATGTAACTTTATTTGCATTTTGAAAAAGCTTTCTTGCTTTCTTTCATCACCATTCACAGACAGGATATAAAATCTACAACTGGAAAGATATACAAAGTGAAAAACTGAAGAAAAAAAATGATATTTCTATGGGGATCGGGGAAGCAAAAAGCCCAATCCCACTTAGATTTAGGCATTTAAAAATCTTTAATATCTTTCTTCCTTATTTTTATTGCTGTAGAAGAACAAATCATGTACTTCTTGTACTCTTTAATACAAAGCTGAGAACACAGGATATGACTTAAAAGGCATACCACACAGTGTCATACAGATAGATGAGCTAGGCCTACACTTTAATTAGAGTAGTAGAAGCAGTGTGGCCATATTAGTTTGCTGTTTTGCCCAGCCTAGTTCGCAGCACAGTTCACTAAATGGAAGCACTACAATAAAGCTATACTGCATTAACTACTCAAGCTAGTAAATACTGTACAGAGCAAAGACACTCAAAAAATAAAATATATAGTTCACTTGTCAGATATTATCTACTATGATAGATGATAAATTGCAGTATGTTACAAAAATAACAACCTATCTATATTTACAGAAATATAGTATGTAGGACACTTAGGTAGTTACAGTATAACTATGTCTGATTTTAAGCATTTCTCCTGTAATGACTGTAGTGATCTAACTTAACTGGAATTCAGAGAAAAGCAAGTGGCAAATAGGTCCAGTGCACCAACAAATCCCTCAAAAACAGCAAGATGAACTGTTCACTTTAAGGATCGTGATTTTTGTTGATTAGAGGTAAAAAATTGAAGATCAATAGACTATCAAAAAATTATGTGATTAAAAAGTTACTTTAAACATGCATGGGCTTATCTCAGTCTTTCAGCCCTTACCTAAACCACCCTGTACAATCACTTGCAACCAGTTGCCATCCCAAAACCATTTTTGTAGGTGACAGGCCAGCAAACGGTGGTGCATCCTTTTCCCATCCAGTAGACGATGAAATTTCATCATTTGCCTTGTCTTTTTGAGGTGGAAAGAGGGATTCGAGTGGTATGGTTTCATCTGAATTTTGTTTATACTTRTGATCAATTTGCCTGTTTCTTGGTCTGGAGCCCATTTCATACTATGGATTATTTACCCTTCTGCCATCTTTCTACAGTACTGCTTATTTACTATTTCATTATAATCGCTTAGCCACGGACTGAAAGGTGTAAACTTTTGGTGTTGGAGCTGCCAACATGTTTAGCAACGTGGCAGGTTAAGTAGGTATCCCGCACATATATTGTGGAGAAACTTAGGAAACTGTTCCTGTGCATCTCGGCTGTTTAGAGATCTTCCGTTATCAGCCAGGCTGACAAAAGGCTGCTGGTGTAACAAAAATGACATACTATAAAATATCTTGGAGAAAGAAGGTGAACAATTTATATTTGCAAGAACCCTAAGAATTTTTAAGGGAAGAAAATATCCAATTCATATTAAATTCTAAACATGAAAAAGAACAACCCCGTATTTTCCAAATCTCTCTATTGTGAATACTATGAAGCTAGAGTTGGTCAACACAGGTTAGGTAAAATAACTCTGTAAACCGCTGGCAGTCCTGTAGAGGGTCTCTTCACTCAGAGGAAGGAGAGATAGTCAAGTAGACGTAAAAAGCCTAAATATCCTCGTGAAAGAGATTATCAGAACTAGACAATAAACATGTTGTATTGATACTCTTAGACATATTACAGAAATCTTGTTTTAATTTTTCTTCTGCCATGGAACAAGAGTCACTTGGATTCTACCAATGGAGGGATACCATTAAAATGATACCTAAAATAGCTTCTGTAATGTATGGCAAGAATCAAATGCATGATGAAGACTGAACAAGGTTATGTAGAATCCATTTGGGATGGACTACTGATGTACTATATGATGCTATAAATATTTAAGAACCAAACAGGCCATAAATAATAGTAAAGAGGGACAAGACAAAGTAGAAAGTGGATACTGAATAGCCAAAAACTGTATAGAACCCCTCCAACCAGTCCACAACATGTTAACACAAATAAAACACAGTCATTCCAAAATGTTAAAAGGTTTGCACTTACATGTTTTCTAGGCAGTTGGATAATGAAGACAACGAGACTTTTTCAATATTAAAATCTAAAATTTCCTATCTAATCACTCCTAATAAGCTTCTTGTTTTTAGTTCAATGTACATAAACTAGAACGTGTATCTTGCTGCTGAGAGGTAAATTATTGCTAATTAGGCCAGTTAATTGAATAAATGTTTTATGTCACCTTGACTAAGTTTAAAGTAATTACTTCTCATCCAGCTCAGAACTTCTTCACATAATACTACATTTGGAAAACAGCATTATTCATACTATTTGAAGAAAACGCATCTATTGCCTATTCTCATCAAAGCAACTAGGAATAGTCGCGTGCTGTTCCAAAACCTTTAAAGGAAGGACACTCATTCGAAGGCAAGTAGATAAATATGTCAAATGTGGAACTCTGCACTTGAGAAGTATCTCAGACAATATCTGCTCCTCTGATCTTAAAGAGTTAATCTAAGAAGAATATACAAATTGGAATTTTTAGATTTGCAATGTAGTCACTAACTATCTAGAAACTCAGTGATGTATCTAGTACTAGCAGTACTGACATATATTGTCTAGTTGTAACCAAAGGTTACAGTCATGAACAACAGCACTATTCCAGCCTTAAGTCTAGTATAGCAGTAAGATATAAAAACATGAAATCTGTTTTTCCCCATTTACCAGCGTAAGTAGATTGCAAAGAATTTTCTGATTTCTCCATGCATTTCTAAAAATCAATTTGACTGGACTGAAATTCTGAATTTCATTCCACATTTACTACTGACTGCTCAAAAAAGATATTTTTTTTTCAAAAAGCTGGATATCAAGATTAACAAGTTTGTCTCTTTCCTTCTCTCTCATTTTAAGATTGGTTTTCAAAATACAAGCATACTTTGACACAAATAGGATGTAATGACTAGATGGTGTTCTTTTTTTAATTGTGTAACAGTGAACTGCAATAATTGTTAGAAGACAAAAGAGAAATTTCCTATTTGACAAAATATATATTCAAAACAACACATTCCAATATAATATATCTCAAGGAATGATCACAACCATTGCAAAATATCCAATTTGAAGCAAGGAATATATGACAGAATATTTACAGCTAGGAACATGTTAGAGAATATATAAACAGATATCAGAAGAAACTGATGTATAAACATCACATTGTAATACAGAACACACATGTTCCAATCATTATCTTCAATTTTTGCTCTATGTTCTCTGAAAATTAATCAGCTTGTCCTTTTTCTTTAATGTGAAACCATTATCACATAGAAAAAAAACATRTTTTCTCTAGAAGACAACATCCTGATGAACTGAAAAAAATGTTGGCTCTTCACTGCTTTTCTGTAGGTTTTCCTGCAGAGCAATTTTTTTTTATCAAAGAAATTCCTTTTTTAATGAAAGCTTTTTTGGTGCTTTTTCAGCAACTATCTGCTTTTAATTTTGTTATTCAGTTACAGTCCTATACTAAAAGCTTTAGCTTCAAGAATAAATATAATTGACTGTTCAGAGTTCTAGATCTCTTTAAATCTAGTATTTCAAGCTGTAACTGTATTACTATTTGAATAATTACAAAGTGTATTAATAAGAGCAAATGTATATGTTTCCACTGAATATTTAGCTATTTGATAAATTTGATTGTATGAGATTCTCCTACCAGGCAACAATAGTAGAACAAAGGAGTCCAATCAGTCCAAGGATTCTCTTCCTAAAGAGAAGAGAAATATGACTCATGTCATATCTACAGCTAAAATACTTTTCTAAATTTGATAAGTTTAAAATAAAACTCCTTTATAACATTGATAAATTTGTTCTCCTGCACATGAAGAAACATTCAGCTCTCCTTTGCAATATACAACCATATATTATGATATATGGGAAAAGAGAAAAAAATTAACATGAGAACAAGGCAATGAATGACTCACTGATGTTTCCAGAATACTCAAGGTACTTCCACAATTCCAAAGGATAACTGTTGGATTTACTGAACTCTACCTGTTAAAGGCATTAATATCCATGTTTTATATATATATATATATRTAYRYACACACACACACACACAYAYAYATATATATATRTRTAYACACACACACACACACATATATATAGTCATACATATCCATACCACATCCATATTAAGTGTGACAACTGTGCAGCATTTTAGAAGKGGTCCAATCCTGGTATAGACAATGGACTGAGTTATCCAAACACATAGAAATCATGTAATCATGTGAATGCAAGTCCTGTCCTTCAGCAATCTGCATCCCCCTTCTCATCAAAGAATCCAGAACCCCATATAAAATGCCCAGGTTTGCTATACAGTATGTATAAGGAGTTTTGGTACCATCCTTAGCCATTACTGTTTTCTAATGCTTGTCCACAGGAAATGTAGCAAACAGTGATGTTGCAAATCCGTAGAAACTTGCTCATGCAAACACACAGACCCTCAATGTACTCACAATTTACAGCCCAGAATGCTCTCCTAATAGCAGGATCCAACCACCATTCTGTTAAAAAATGGAGCAAGGCTTGCTGTTTTCTGCTTAATCACAGCCAGGGTAACAGAAGGAAGTGAGAAAACAAACACTTGTCATGTAGCAACCTCCTGTTGCTGTGCATCCCCATTAACTCAAAAAGGTTTAAATAAATACATGGAAGAAACATGGTCACAGAATCACAGAATGGTTGAGGTTGGAAGGGACCTCTGGAGATCATCTAGTCCAACTCCTCTCAAGCAGGGTCACCTAGAGTGTGTTAGACAGGATCGAATCCAGGCAGATTTTGAGTATCTCCAGAGAAGGAGACTCCACAGCTTCTCTGGGCAACCTGTTCCAGTGCTCCGTCACTCTCACAGGGAAGAAATTCTTCCTTATGTTCAGGTGGAACTTCCTGTGTTTCAGTTTTTGTCTGTTGCCTCTTGTCCAGTCACTGGGCACTACTGTAAAGAGTTCAGCTCCATCCCCTTGACACCCTCCCTTTAGATACACACATTGATAAGATCCCCTCTCAGTCATCTCTTCTCCAGTCTAAACAGGCCCAGCTCTCGCAGCTGTTCCTCATAGGGCAGGTGCTCCAGCCCTCTGATCATCTTCATAGCCCTATGCTGGACTCTCTCCAGTAGCTCCATGTCTCTCTTGTCCTGGGGAGCCTAGAACTGGACACAGTACTCGAGATGAGGCCTCACCAGGGCTGAGTAGAGGGGCAGGATCACCTCCCTCCACTTGCTGGCAACACTCTTCCTAATGCACCCCAGGAGACCATTGGCCTTCCTGGCCACAAGGGCACATTGTTGGCTCACGGTCAACTTGTCTACCAGCACTCCCAGGTCCTTTTCCTCACAGATGCTTCCCAGCAGGTCAGCCCCCAGTCTGTACCAGTGCATGGGGTTATTCCTCCCTAGATGCAGGACCCTGCACTTGCCCTTGTAGAACTTCATGAGGTTCCTCACTGCCAAACTCTCCAGTCTGTCCAGGTCTCTCTTAACAGCAGCACAGCCCTCAGGCATATTAGCCACTCCTCCCAGCTTGGTATCATCAGCAAAATTGCAGAGGAGGCACTCTGTCCCTTCAGGGAGGTCACTGGGGAATAAGTTGAATGAGACTGGACCCAGTATTGACCCCTGCAGGGCACTGCTAGCTACAGGCCTCCAGTTAGACTGCAGCACTGACAAMAACCCTCTGAGCTCTGCCTTTCAGCAAGTTCTGAATTCACCTCAGTGGTCCTACCYAGCAAAAGACAGGGCTATTGAAAACAAAGACAATTCTGCTCCTTTTCTGTTAAAGTTATGCCACTGAAGTAAACAATTCAAAGTCTACTAAGGGATGGAAATAGTTTGTGATATTTACCCCAAAGAAAAGGGCATTTAGCAGGGAGAAACATATCTTCACCTCTAACTCACACTCTTGGGACAACAAAAATTCATGCAGTCGCTCTTTAAAATAAAATACTTGGAGGGAGAAGACTGTGGTTTGAACACTCTCAGACAGAACCAAACTGAATCTTCCACATCTTATGTCAGTAATCTAACAGCTAGGCTGTTAAATAAAAGGTTATGCAACCTACCCATCTTTCAGCCACATGTTGGAAGAAAACAGCCACATCAAATTTCAAGAATCTCTGAATATCAGTGTGTGAATGTACTTGGTGGGCCTTGAGAATACTGACAAAATAGAGCCACTTGTAGACTTAAGCTGAGGATTGTAATCGGCTGAAGGAAAAGATAAGCGTTAAACTGCGTTAGCTGGTGTATACTGAATATGCAGAGAAGCAAACCTCTTGACAGTCTAGAGAAATAAATTAAAATCAAGAAAGTGTTTTGTGATTTCAGGTATCTCCTGGGTTAGGAAGCAGCCATGTGAAATTTCTTAGATCGCATTTTTGGACTCACGCTCTTTGAGTTCTCCCTAAATCCTGCTTTAGGCAGTTAAGTCCTTTATTGGATCTAGCCAAGAAACTCTCTCTCTCTCCCTCCCTCCCTCCCTCCGTCTTTACTCTATCTGGTAAGTATTTTAGATCCTATTATGTTTTGCCTCCCTTTTATTTTTAATGAGATCTTTATCTCTCTAACATGTACTTAACTATTTATCCTATGTGTAATTGCATTTTATATTCACTAGTTCATACATAATTACTAAGTGTGGTTGAATAATTTACTAAGGGCCTTTTTTTCAGAAGTACTGAGGACCCACAGCTCCAATTCACTCAAAGGGAGTTAAGATCCCTTGAAAAACCCATAATTCAGTGCTGTACAGAAACACCAGAGATACTGGTTCCAGTCTAGCCCTGTTCTGCCCATATTAACTAACTTTTAAAATACAGCTGCAAATGCAACTTTGTGGCATCTCGTATCTAAACAAATTTGTTCAAAGCCAACTTTTACCTAACACCACGTCACTATGTAGATATATTCTTAGTTCACTGACTTTATTCTCCCCCTAAAACAGGGCTTTACATTGTTTGCAATCTACTTTCCAATCATTTTTGCTCTTAAGACTTCTATAAAATTAGAATGATTACTGAACTGTTTCTGCAACAGTAATGTCTGATATAGYTTTGCCTACTGTAGTTTATTCATCTTTTCAATATGAAAGAAGCACTTTGGAATATAGTCAGAGYGAGGCAGCTTTTGACAAAACACCAGACAGATACTTTTCATTATAACAGCAAACAGTTGCCAGCTTTTATTTTGTTGTTTGGTTGTTGTTTCTTTTTTCTAAATAAATCACTACATGCTGGGCAACTCTGTGCAAGATTTGTCTGCCATCAATGATATGCTGATGCCTACTTATCTTAGTGCTATGCAGAAGTTACAGCCTGCAACTACTGACTGGGTAACAAGGCAGCTGTCCCCAACTCCAATGGGTTTCCTACAATCTCATGTTAAACCCTGCAGTACAGAAAGTTAGTGTGGCCATATCTAGCCTCAGTGGAAGTCAACATTTGAGCATTTTCAAACTCACGATTATTATTACTTTGTTAATACCAAAAAAGTATCATTACCCACAGAACCATACTCCTCACCTTTTTTCATCCTTCAACTGTTATGCGTAACAAGGTACAGTTCCCTGCCTCCCAGGCAATACATTAAGACAGCAGCAGATTTAACAACTAAAAGCCATATATATGTGCTGCTTTGCTTTCTTCATACTCCGTATCTCAAACTTTTCTGTAATGCTAGTAACATAGGGCATCATGGATTCCACTGATCATTGATTGTTGCAAAAAATACTGAAAAATTACTTACTTCGCTTATTATCATCTCTGACCTTTCTGTCATTGTACATACACTGTGTGGCACTAGAGTAAGAGCAGCAAAAGCAACACTGATCTGATCTTTACAACTACTGCATATTTGATAGCATTGTCTGTTCTGATCATATCCATACCTAAGAATCGACTTTTTTAAAAAATTGGTAATTCAGAAATCACTACAGCTTAAACTGGAACCTAGATTTGGAAAGGTGAATATCCACCTTTCAGACGTTTTAAAAACTAATTTTACTTTCTAATTATTGAAATAGGAGTGGCCGTTAGTCAACAGAGTGGTTTTTTTTTTACAAGTAAAATAATTATGTATTTTTAAAATCTCTTGGTATATAGGATAATTCAGGTTGAAAAGGACCTCAGGAGGTCTTCTAGTCCAACCTCCTGCTCAAAGCAGAGCACACACTGAATTCCAAGCAGCTTGTTTAAGGCTTTGTCCAGGTGGATCAGAAAATCCTCCAAAGATGGAATTCTATAAAATTGTTAAATTTGTTAAATCTCAACATTTCCACAAAACTTAAATAAATTTAGTATTTGCTTTTACTACAGTAATGTCAAGCATTTTTCTATTTAAAAGTGTGCCTGCAGGAGCTATCTCACTGAAACATTAAAGAGTCTACTAAGCAACAAAGAACAAACTCAAATAAAAGAAAATCAAGCTGCTTCTGAGGACTCATTGTTCCTTAGTCAAGGCTGAAGTGACTTAAACATCACTCGTTAAGGTCTTCAAAAGTTACGCCATTCAATATTTTTTTAATAATGTCTGTTAGAGCTTTTTCTTCTTTTCTAATTATTTGGGGGTGAGCGGGTAGAAGAAAAAGTGTAATGGTTTTCCTGTAGAAAATAGTTCTCTGGAACATTCTGCTTTAAAAGAAAATGAAAATATTAATCCTATTTGCCTAATCTAATCTGATCTTTCTCCAATTAATTTTATTTTGTCTTTGCTACACACTCCTTGGCAAAAAAGTTACAACAGCTGGATAGTTTGCTAGCTACCTTTAAAAAATAGAGGAAAAAAAGCCAAAAAGACACTACCACATTTCTCTTGGAATGTAACTACTTTTTTGGATTAACTGCTTTTTATTGAGATATATGCTGAGAAAGACTAAAAAAATGAGGCTCAGCTCCATATTTACAATATGCAGCTTTTAATTTTCAGATCCACTGCCTGCCACTGCCTGTTCCTTCAGCCCGCGTTAGTTTTGCTCAGTTTTGTTTATACTACTGTTTATTGCTGAAGATCTTGAATTAGGCTAATTTTACATATTTTCCTGAAATAGAGCCAAACATCATTTAAAGCAGGGTTTTACTGTTATCTTCTATTTAGTTGATTTGCAGACACTACTTGTACAAGAATTGCTTAAAGAAACATCCAATCAGCAGGTTAAAAAGCAGAAGAAAGGAATATACTTCTGCCTCTCTCTACTGTGGGGATAAAACTCTGTAGGTATCTTTCTGAATGAGGACTACCAAGACTTATGCAAGAAGTTTTAAAATACTGATGTACATAGGATGGGGAAGGACAGGAGCTTTCCTAGAATGGCCCATGGCCCATGTGTACAGTACAACTACAGGATTTGTTGTTGTTGTTGTTTTTTAAAGTACCACTTTTCTGGCCATCCAGTAGGAAATAACTATTTTTGTTGTCTGCTTACTCTTTTTAATGAGGTGATGGTGGAGAGAGGGTGTATTATCTAAACTAGTGAAAAGTTACATGTGTTCCCCCTCATTGTGCATCGCTATCACAACCTGATAACACAGCAAAAGACTACAAAATCAAATTTTTTCTTGTTTGGTTGATATGTGAAAGGAGAAATAAAGCAYGAAAAAGAAAGCTTGAAGAATAAACCGCACCTTAAAAAAATAAACCGACCATATTCAGTTGCACCAAAGTCCAAAAAGGCCCAGTATCCTATTTCCCACAGTGGTCAAAAATGAGTGCCTAGAGAACAAGATGAGAATACAGTCAGATTTCCCTTGGAATAATCTCCCAGATTCCAGAGATCTGCATCTTGGGGATTTCCCAACTCAGTGAGTGACTTTTTTTTGTGTAACAGATTCTTTTCTATGAACTTCTCTAAACACTTTCTGAACCCAGCCTAAGTATACCATGCTGCAAAGTTACTTGATAGACAGAAGAGTCCCTCTCAACTTGCAGCACACCACTAGCTATCTAACAACAAATTTAAAGTCTGTTATGTTTAATCCAGTGAAATGCTTCAGTGTCTTTCTACAACTATGTAAAACATAAGCAACAAGAAATCTTTTGTCTATCTATTCTTAGACAAAAACTTCTGTGCATGTGGAAGTCCTCAGTTTCCAATAAAAAAAAAGACCAACTGTGAATGCAGAGAACAGCACACATCACCAACATTAAGAGACAGTAAGGGATTACAGAGACAGTAGGTACTGTTAGCATAAAGAGCAGGCTCTGAAGAATTGTACTAATTAAAGATAGACATCTAAATCAGTGGAAAAAGTGGAAAACAGCAGGCTCTGTGTTTCTCCATTGATTCATCCTTTCTTTACTCCCTTGTTTTTTTCCATTATTTTGAAATGAAGATGTTGAATAAAAAAAAAAAAAACACACACACACACACCACAAACTTAACTCTTCTGCTCCAAGATTAGTGGTAAAACCACTATCATTCTATTCCTCCACACTGAGGGTTATGAAAGTTAGCCAATTATGGCTGAGAATGTTGTCTGAATTAGTAGAAAGGGTGTTAATGTACAAATTTTTATATGTTTGGAGGCAATAGTGGAGAGAAATGGGTTTTCAGTTCTACCTGGTTTTAATTGTTCCTGCAGAGAACAATGTTATCACCCTGATTCCAGCTTTTTAAGATGTTCCACAAATACACGAACGTTGTTCTGCCTTATTCTTCATTTCCATAGGCAATCTATTCTGAAATGCAAAATAAACTACTGTTCTCTCTGATGGCAGTTCACAGTATTTCTTTTAGATTTTTTTTTCTATTCTGAATTTCTGCTTTTCTCTCCAGTATTTCATTTAGAATCAGCTCACACTTGCCACATCTAAAGCAGATTTAACCTTTCTGGTTCAAACCACTTTATCTTATCTAACCATCATTCAAGTTCTCATTATGGGCATGTCTTCTACTTTGCTCTTTGCTTAGATTTGCACTTCCTAACTTACGCAGACTACATTTAATGAATATTTACTCTAAGAGGCTATCTTTCCTATGTCTTCTCCTTTAAAACACACCCAGGTTCTTACCTGATCTTTCAATTACAGTGACATCTTTTTTCTTTGACTTTAGGAACTTGAAAGGCACTGCAGAGGACACATTTTACAGCACATCAGTTCAGACAAAGCACTGGAATGGAAATCCGTATGTCCTTGGTTTTCTGCAGTCATGGTATCTCTGCCTATAGCTCTCCTAACAGCCTGTCAAGTGTCATTCCCCAACTTGTGACACAAGAAATACAGCTGAAGACAGATGTAGCTTTGTTCCTTTCAGAAACACCATGAATTCATAGATGTTTAAGTCTCACCTGGAAGGTTTTAGAGCAACTGCTATCTTTGTYGGATATTTCAGGAGTTATAGTATCTTTTTTAAAAAAGGCATCAGATCTGTGCTGTAAAAGCACAGGTGCAATCCGTCATGCAATGGATATCATACTTGCATCAGAGGCTGACATGTATCTGGAAGCCTATAACGTTTTCCTCAYGAAAATGCTCTACAACTGCTTAGTATATGTGAAGTAGATTAGGTGCTTCCTGGGCAGCACTGGCCTTACTATTTTACGCTCCTAGAAAGCATGACATTTATTGCACCAACTGCCTGCTACAGCATAGCGCGTACATAACAGCTCTAACACCGAAACCATCAGTCCCCATACTACGTGCGTGCTACACAACGCRCTGGAAACATTCAAGGGAAGAGCGAGGAATGTGTCAGCCCTGAGGACAAATAGTTTTGGTTAATAATTGGAACTTTCGTGGGATCGTGTCTTTAAAAAGACACCACCAGGGTCCGGAAGCTACAGGGGTCCCCGTCCTCCGGCGAAACACCCGCCTCGCCCCAGCAAGGCGCTCTCCCTGAGAGGCACCAACGGCCCCCCGCGGCCCCAACGGCCACCGCCTCTT
>NW_028186978.1:520250-554323 GCF_003343005.1 Rhea americana
CGCATGGAGCGGTGTTTTGTAACCTCCTTCCACCTTGCGCCCGCCTCCTGCCCCGCCCCGCCGTGACGTCGCCCCCGGCCAATGCGGAGCCCGCCTGGCGGTCAGGTGACGCCGCGTTTTATGTAAGCCGGCGGCGGGGCGAGGGCGCGCGGCGGTTCCGCGGAGACGTTTGAAAGGGGGCAGCGCTGGGCGCGCGCGCGCCGCCGCCTCGAGGCGCGGGGAGGGGAGCGGGGCGCCCGTTGCTGCGGGCCGCGCGCACCGCCGCCCCTCGCCGCCGGTGTCTCGGCGCGGAGCAGAGCGGAGCCCGGCGGCGGCGGGAGCGCCACACCCCCGTGCCGCAGCCGGGCAGCCGATGGCGTTCTCGCCTGTGGCCGTGGGCTCAGAGGTGGCGCCGGAGCCGGGAGGCAGCGGGAGGCTCGGCGAGGAGGCGGATGGCGAGAGGGAGTTGCTGCTGCGCCTGGGTGAGAGGCTGGTGCCGGGGAACCGCCTGAAGGAAGTGGTCGGCTCCTCGCTGGCGTCGCTGTGCCTCGGCCCCCTGGCCGGGCCTCAGCGCCTCGGGACCCTCGTGGACTGCCTGGCGCTGAACTACCGCCTGCGGCAGGGCCCGGGCCGGAGCCGGGACCGCGGGGCCGCGGCGGAGGGCGGYGGCGCGGCCGGCGGGCCGCTGCGCTGCTGCGGCTGCCGCAGGTTCCTGAGCGAGCCGGTCACCGTGCCGTGCGGGCACAGCTACTGCCGCCGCTGCCTGCGGAGGGAGCTGCGGGCCCGCTGCCGCCGCTGCCGGGACTGGCTGCTGCCGGCAGCGGGCACCGGCCTGGCCGCTGCCCCGCTGCGGACCAGCGTCGTCCTCAACCAGCTAGCGGAGAAGTGGTTCCCGGGCGAGTGCCAGAGGGCGAGGACCGGCGGCCGCCTGGAGGAGCTGCTGGCCCAGGGCCGCTTCCGAGAAGCCCTGAGCGCCGCCAGCCAGGCTCTGCGAGCGGGTAAGGCTTGTGGGGAGCAGGGCGGCGTGGGGGGGCCTGCGCTGCCTCCCTGGCCCGGCGAAGCTCGGGCCCCGCGAGCCCGAGGGGGAACCAGCCCGACGTGGGCGGAGGCCGCCAGTGGGCGGACTGGGCTTAAAAAGAAGAAAAAAAAAGTTTCGTGGAGTTTGCTGAGAGGGTTCGGGCGGCCTCGCCGCAGTCCCCTACAGTGGAGGGAGGCGCTGTGGCGTGCGCGGGCCACGCCGGGCAGCCGGGCGCGCCTCAGCGACCTCGAGCAGCGGTGGGTGTCCCGCGCAGTCCGCTCGGGTCCTCTTCCTCGTCCTGTTGCGGAGCTTGTTTACGGGAGAACTTGCGGGGTGGGTTGGGTTCGGTCTGTAGTAGCGACTGAGCCGGGGCCAGAGAAACTCCGTTGCTGTCTTTAACCTTGTTTCCTGGGAGAGACCTATTTTCGGTCTCGAGTGTCACCAAGACAGTTCCCCGCAGGCCGGGCCCCGTTGCATAAGCAGGCGGGCGTGGAGGGGGACAGGTTGTGTAATGGCCGTGACATCACGGGTGGGTGTGGTGGAAGTTTTATAACGCGGCGCTGCGGGAGGGTGCGGGGAGGGGGGGCGAAGGCATGTTCCAGGAGTGCTAACCGGTGTGTGGTGCCGTGCAAGCCCGCGGTGTGGTCAGTTTTTGCAGAGTTCAGCCTCGGTGCAGGGAGTCGCGTTTGGGTGATTGATACACCCGGACTGATCCGGTGACAAGTTACTCTGGGGGTTTTAATACTTGGTGACATATGGGGCTGCCACTTCCAATTTTACCCATTTTGCTTCAATTAAGAATTTCAGGAATTAATATTTTTATAAATTACACTGCATTTCAGTTTTCAGCTATGAAAAAAACAAAAGTTTGCATAAGTCTGATTCTCCTAATCAGTCCTGAGAGGATATGTCAGATTTGGTTCCAGAATAAACGTGTTTTCAATATAGGTGAGATTAAATCCTAGATACTTTTTGGTTGCCAGAGTGCTCTGTAGGATAGATGGGACCAAAGAGACTGATCTATTTTTAACCTTGGAACTGTAAGAAGTAGCTTATTTTTCTCTTTGTGTGTTGTGAAATATACAGAAATAATGTACTGGTTATTGGTCAAAGGTTTATATGGATTCTGTTTCATGGTTCAAGATTGTTTTTTAAAGGAGTAAAAGAGAAAACTAGTAGAATATTAATCAGAACACTGCTTAAATCTGTTAACTCTAGTATCTTTTCTATGGATTTAGCAGTACCATAGGGCTTTATAAATCTACGGGAAAATTATTTTGATTTTTTTCTTTTGTAAAATTACATCTTTGTAATTGGATCAAACTTGTAATTCTTTATCAAAAATGTAATTTTGATACAATCCTGAAGAATTCCATGAAGTAGTGTATAGATTTTCATTGAGTGTGAATTTAAAGAGTTAAGGGCTTAAAACTTCAAGTTTCGGGTGATTTGAGGCCAATGGGGACCTGATTAAAAAATGCTTAAGGTTTTGTTGGTACAGTTTCCCCTTTCCTCCAGAGCGTGGATTCCTACAAACACGTGGGAATGGAAAAAGCATACAATAAGAGATAAATCATTGATGTACTCTTTCAGAGTTCCATGATTGCTGGCTCCTCTCTGCTGCTTCTTAGTGCAGATATAGTTAAAAGCTTGTAACTAATGTAAAACTGAAGCATCATCATTAAGCCTTTATTTAAATAACATCTCTTAATTTCTGTTCCAATATCTGAAAGATAAACTACTGATTAGAGATTTGCCATTGTGCAAAAGTTACTTTTGAAAAACATGAGGAATGTTAATATTCATATTGATAAAATATTTCTTGTGGGGGTTGAAATGAAATAGTTTAAAGGCAGTCTGTTGAATTAAAATCCAAATATAGCTTGTCTGTAGTTAAGTGTCCTGAAAGACATTGCTAATGAACTAATAGTCTTGAGTAAACGGGCTTGGGAAAGATCGGACTTGTTCTGACTGGAAGGGACCTTAGGAGGTCTCCAGTCCAACCTCCTGCTCAAAGCAGAGCAAACACTGAATTCCAAGCAGCTTGTTTAAGGCTTTGTACAGTTGAGTCATGAAAACCTCCAAGGATGAAGATTCCAAAACCTCTCTATGCAGCCTGTTTCAGTGCTTTAATAGTGAAGAGATTTTCTTGTTTTCTTGTTTCAGGTCAGAACTGCCCTTTTTTTCAGTTTGACTGTCTCTTGTTTTCCCTCCATGACCTTCAGTAAAGAGTCTGCTTCTGTCTTTTAGGTGGCTTCTTCTTGGGTACTGGAAGGCTATTTGGTTCTTCTGAAGCCTTCTGATCTTTCCACTAAGCAAGCCCAGTTCCCTTAGCCTTTTATAGGTTGTATGTTCCAACCCTGACTGCCATGGTTCTATTGCAATAGTATTTATGAACATGGTGTTATAGTCTTATAGGTTTTCTATATAGTAAGTGCAGTGTGTTTCTTATGTTGAAAAATTCAGAGTATTTTCTAAGAAACATATAAATAACCACACTGGCTTACACCAAAGATGGTTCGTTTATTGGTATTCTCTCACTGACGGTAGCCGGAGCAGATGCTTTGAAAGAAGTATGTAAAACCTGGACATATTAAGTGCTTCTTTTCCTCCCCCTTTGTGTACTTTCTTATTAATGTAATAACGGCTACGTGCTTTTTATTAAAATCACTTATTTCTTTGGATATACTAGATGTGATTTTTATATTTATAATATTTGAGCTACTGAAACTGAAAATTCAAGCACAAATTGTTCCTGCTGCATATATATTCTTTGGTCTAAGGAGTCAAAATAGTTTTACATTCTCGCTTTAGGTGGAAAACATCAAAATAACTTCTGAAACATTGCCAGATAATGTTTTTAAAAGTATTAAACTTAAAAATTAATTTCTGGTTCTAAAAGTGGATAGGTAAATTTAATCTTGGTCTAAATATTTGCAAGACTCAGTTTATTTGCATTGATTATTCATTAGCAGTGTTTGTATTCAGCAGCAGGGTTGTGGTCCTAGTTAAACTCTTTTTGTTTGAACCCTTATTTTGTACCAGTTCAGTTAGAACCATGCTTCATTCTTTGAAAAACAAGTGGACAGACTGTCCACCTGCTCTAGATTTAAAGTGACATTTCTAGCTTCAAATTCCCCTTTGCCTTCCCCACAGGAAACAAAGTTCAGAGTTGCTCAGGTCTTCTCCTACATGTAGCAGAGGTCTGAAAAAGATGAGCTCATTCTTTTTATGTACAAATAAGTGGCTTATTAGAGGGCGAAGCCCCCCATTACTGCTATCTCTGAAGAAAAGACTTTCTGTTAACTGTTGGACACTGAACAGTCAAATACAAAAAATCACTATCTGAAGAGTTTGATCAGAGCCCCTGTCACAAAGCCACAGGAAAGCAGGCTTCAGAGTTGTAGTTGCAGAATTGCATGTCTATTAAGTTAGGCAGACAGTTTCCCAATCTTCTGTTAATACACATTTTTTTATGTCTAAAATAGAAAAAACAATGGTTTGATGGTTTGGGAAAAGCTGTCAATTTAAAACATAATCAGAACAAATTCTGAGTAGCTTCAGCTGTGAAATAGTGTTCCCCCCCTCCCTTAACTATTTCTTTTCCATTGAGATCTTTTACATGTAGCATTGTGGATCAAAAATACAAAGCAGTACTTTGGGATACATAGGGACATTGACTAATCTAGCTTCTTGCTGGAGCAGATTTAAATGTAAAACAAGCTAACGGTTGGAAGTTGTGAAAGCTTAAACTAGGTGTTTAAAATAGACTAAGACACTAAAATAGTGAAATGATTTTTACCCACTGTGAAGTCTTACTGAAACAAACTTAACTATTTAATTTGAGTATCTGGTTACAACAGACCAATGTTTGAGTTGTTCAACACCCTTTCAGTGGAAGGCACAGATGTACTTTTAAAAAAAAATCAAGAACAGGGAATGGTCTACTGACTTTTTCCAAGTARAAAATTTTGTATTGTGAAAACCATTATTTTAATAGAATATAGGTGGCTGTCTTTAGTGCAATTGCTTTTCTGAAAGTGCAAAATGCTGTATTTTGAACATGAGAACATGCCTTTACTGAACACACACTAATGTTTTTTCTATTGCAGAAGTTCTGTTAGTGTAACTCCTTACAACTGGGCTGCCAGCTGGTGTTAATGGCTATCTGGTATTGCCTATTTATTTTCAGACAACATAGTGATAAAGACTTCTGATACTTACCAGATGATGTCACTGTAAAAGTAGCAGTACTGTATCTGGCAGGGGTTGGGCTTTAGAAAAACAAATGCTAGCCTAAACAGAACTCAAACATTTGAAAGCAAACCTAGCTTTTTAATATTCAGATTTTACAAGTGAGATGAGCTCCCAGATTTGTGTGTTTTAAACAGATGCACTGTAAAACTAAAATTTTTTAATCAACATCTGTCGTGGAAGTGCTGGGCAGTATTTCAGTCTGTCAGCCACAGTTAGATTTTTTTTTAAAAAAAATATTTACTTGTTGCTACCAGAAACATCAGAGATGATCTTTAGCATGAAAGACATAAGCTTAGAATTATTTCACTTTTCATCCAAATGCTTAAAGAGTGGGAGGAGCAAACTTTATGGCAGTTATTGACAATATGATACAGAAAAAGTATATTATTTTTGTCTATAATGTTTATGATTTTTTTTAATGTTCTATAAAAGCATATCTAATTAAAAATGCTGTTTAATTCTATTTTCAGATTCTGGTGACTTGATGCTAAGAATTTACAGAGCTGAGTCATATGCTGGCCTCCAGGAGTATAAAACAGCCATAGAAGACCTAAATTTTGTTATTTCTAAAATGCCAAATTGGCCAGAGGTAAGTTGATGTGACGGTTTCATTTTTCAAAATCTGTGTTTTATCTATGAAACTAATTATAAATTATACTTGCATCAAGTTAAGGAACTGATCGGTTAATACTTAGAAGTTTTGTACAAATTACCTGAACATTTAGTTTAAGAAAACACTTAATTCTGTAAGATATGTAGATTACTAAAAAGTGTATTAAACCAGTCTCTTTCCTAAGACAGACTATTAGTAAGTACAGCAAAGCTAGAATGAGTGGATGAATACTGTGCTTCTCATACAGACATGTTATTTGACTGTGTTAGTCTTTGGCTTCGTACTCAGGAAAGATTTGTGTGTGTATGGCGAACTCATCCACCTGGAGATGTTAATTTAGTCCTTATCAAAAACAAGTATTTTTTAGCTCGTAACACAGCATAACCCTTTGTCAATAGCCACCTTCTTAACTGGAGCAGAACGGATGTCTTGGGAAACATTATAAAGTATTTTTGTACTGTCTGCGGTTATTTGATAGCTCTTTATTTCTTTATAGAAAGAAATTTTTTGTGTTCTCTTAAATATCGAATATTTATTAACTTCAGCTTAATGTTACTGACTGGGTAGCTGGCTGGTTGAAATCATGCAGCCAGCTTCAGTTGCTTAAAGGTAAAACTTCTGAGGCCTGTGTTTGGTAGGTTGAAGTAAGCGAGTTTTGAAATTTCTTACACTATCTACAAGTCACTCCTTTTAGAGCTTTGTACTTCCCAGAAGAGTTATATTTTGACTATATTTGCTAAAGTCAAAGCATTTTTGATATTACCTGTTCCTTGAGAACATCATGTTAAATGAGTGAGCACTGGTACCAGTCAGCATTAGAATTTTGGCTTTATGTTAAGTTAACATTCATCTCATTTTTCAGGTTTAATTGGTGAAACAGTGTGTATAAATATGAAAACAATTTTCTTTTTTCAAATGCTATCAAAGAATGAAATATATTTGGCACACATACTAAACCCTTTTGCAATAGTATTGGTTAAAAATACAAATGTGTTTGGGGCCTTTTTTAGTGGCTCCAGGATTAGGAGTTGAGGTAGTCTGTGCTGGTATAACCTGCAATGTCTATGTGTGGTCTTTCTTTTCCCTGGGGTGGGAGGTGCTTTTTGTTGCTTTTTCATAAGGACACTGCTCTTTGGCTTGGAAGATTTCCTTCTTTTGGAAGGCTTAGAGAATCTCGGTGGGAACTGAGCTTTGCAAATAGTTCAGGCAGCTGGGGAGTTGCTGGCCTTCCTGATTGCAAGATACTGCTCATTGCAGCACTGGCTGAACTCTGAACACAGCAAAAGTGGCTGGAGATTGCTGAGGAAGGGGAGATAACTACTTCTGCTTGGTTTCTTCTGTGATCAGCACTTCCATGACTTCTGCAAATTCAGAAGAGCATCCTACTTTTTCTTTGTTTTTCAGTATTGGTGGTATTGATTACTTTTCTAAATGTTTGGAAAGAAACCTTGTGTCACTTAAATGACCTTGGTTTGATAGATTGCTTTAACAATTCTTATCTCTCTAGGAAGATAAGCAGTCTCTAAGAGGAGAATTTGCATGCTTTCATTCTTCAGGATATCTTATTGCAGTTGCCCACATGCATCAAAGGAGATGTATGGCCTCATCTGACAGCTTTGTTTTTAACAGACTACTGTTAATATTGGCAGTTCTGTAGAAACTGCATTGATTTTTTTTTCTTTTAATTCAATTTTCTTAATTGTAACATCCTATGATGTATAGGTTCATCAGCATTCAGTGGTGTTTCCTTCTTTTTTTTAATAGAGGAAAATAGTAAACGTTTTTTCTAACTGGTACCTAGTGTTCAAGAATAAAATGTGGTTGAAAAATAATTATACAAGTGCATTGTTTTATATTGAAGATCTAAATTAGGATATATGTAAGATGTAAGGGATGGATGGTAGTATGGTTTGTTCTGTTCATAGTTAGTCTTTTCTTGCAGACTAGAACTATAAGGCTTTTGATGATATAAGGCAAAAAGGGTATCCTGTGTAAGCTATCATACAGGGAAATGTGATAAATTTCATTTTATGTCCCCCTTCCCTCCTCCAAAGGCTCATGAAAGGAGAAATTAAGGCCTGGTGTGCATTTAATGCTTGGCAGGATTTTAACCCGTTGTGTAAACCAATACAAATTCACTGGAAGGAGACTAATGCTAGCTTATCCCATGGCTCTTTTAAAACAATGTAGGGGATTTATATTGGAGAAGGCATGTAGATCTTCCACATTCTGCATAGCTGAGGCTTGCTGAAGAGGTACATTCTTTATCATTTAGGCTTCTAATTCTAGCTTTGTTATAATGCCTGTAAGTTTTTAATATTACAGTTCTACATCCTCTCTACAAATGTCATTGTTATGTTTTTCAGGTCTACTTCCAGAAAGGAAAAGTGCTGCATGACTCTGGTTTTGTAGGTGATGCCTTACAACTATTTCTACAGTGCTTAGCCCTTGATGAGGATTTTCTTCCAGCCAAGCTAGAAGTAGAAAGGGTAATTTGATATATCAAGCTGCATTACTATTGCTCTGGTCTTTATTCCTTTATAAAGCTCCCATTATGATAGACTCTGAGCATCTGGCAATCTTCAATGCATACAAAGAAGGCTCAGATGGCATTTAGATTACTTCCTTTCAAGATACAGTGTATTGTGTTGAATAGATAGTCCTAGTGTACCAGTTCTAAATATATGTTCCAAAGTACTTATGCCTCTGAAGTTACTAAAGAAAAATACAGAAGTCTGGAAAGCAGACAGCAAATTTAGATACTGTAAACAGCAGTCTTCCATACCCAGAAGCTAGCTGTATTTCTTTATTAATAAAAATATATTTTGAAAAATCTTCATGATATTGATAATGTCTGCTGCTGAATAGGTGACTCTGTTCTAGTGGAAAAGGACTTCTAGATAAACTTGTTTCATTACATAGATTTGTAGCTTTTTGCCTGTTCAACTGTTCTTAGTTGTTACTTAAGTTCTGTTCACGAGGATAACTTCATGTAAAATAATTCTTACTTTTCATAGCTTTATTATAAAGCTATACCTAAATCCTTTTTCATTATTATGAACACTCAGCTGTTTATATTCTAGACATTGTGTGATGTGCTGTCACCAGAAATTTTAGGAGAGAGTCTGAAGGAATCTTCTTGGAATTCACCACATGTTCGAAATAAACCTTTTATACTTGGTTCTGAGGTGACTGAGTCTTGCTGCAATTTACAGCTTTGTCCTGAGCAGGTAACAAACTACAAGATAACTTTTTCTTCTTTGGCTAATATGCAAAATTAAGAAGCTCTGATGCCCTTATTTGTCATGCTTACTTTCCAACCTAAATGCTGATTTTCTGTAATTGACTATGTTGGACAGAAAATAATTGTGTTTTAGGAGTAATGTACTTTCATTTGGAGCATTAGGCTCCTCATTCCAGTAAACTACTTATTTGAAGTTATTGAGATCTGAAATAAATTATATACTTTACTTTGAAGTAAATGGAGGCTTTTGATTCATTAAAGACAAGCAAATTTGAGTACTGTATTGACTTGTCAGATTCCTCTAGTCAACTAGTGAACTAGTGAACGGTGAATGCCAGTTTGGCTTATGTTTCTTTCCATGGTTATGTCTTATACTTAAATCTTTATGGTACTCTGTATTTGCAGTTCAGCTAATCTTATTTTTATAGAGTTTAGGAGAATCAGCAATACTGCAGCCTGTCAGCGGAAGCCTAAGTCGTGCACAATCTGCCCATGCTCTTAACTCAACAAAAGATCTTGCCAAGGAAGATGGCTTAAAGAGAGTATCTTCTGAACCCCTTCTCTCTGGCCAAGAAAAAAGTGCTTTGTTGAAAAGAAAGCTTTCTTTTTCAGAGCACGATACAGTTGTATTTGAAGATGGAAGAAATAAACATAAAAAGCAAGGAGGTAAACAGTCATGTAATTTGAAATTTAAAGTGTTTATTGTGTTCTGTCTTTCTTTGAAGTAGTAATTTTTGTCTTCCTTTTCCTCAGAAAATACAAAAAGGGACACAGCACTGGCTTATGGAAAAATTCCAGAGAATTTGATTGATGTGTCCGATTTTGAGTGTTCTCTGTGTATGAGGTAGTGTTTTCTTTGATTCAGCATTTTAACTATAGGTATTTGGCCATGTGTCTCTTACATACATGAACTGAGGCATTTACGCGTTGTAGTGAGTCCCAATGCCATTTATGAATAATTTTCAGCCTTTCTCTGTCCCAGCAGTTAAATACTTAGTGTCACTTGCTATAGTGTTGTATAATGCAGCATTATTTAAATCAAGTTGCCTTTTAAGTTAAATTTGGTAGTGTTAACTGCAAACACAAAAAGGACTGTCTTTYGTAGTTAAGTATTTGTCTTGTTTCAATAACACCAAATTTTTTATTTTGAGAAGGCTAATGCTTAGATAAATTGCCTGTGTTTGAGAGCTGTCTAAAATTTAGTTACTTCAAAATGTCAGTCTACCTAAATGTCGTTGATATATTTGAGAGCTCTTATTAAGTCATCTTGTTTTGCAGAGTATATCTTATGTATGCTAAATTTGACATAATTATGGAAATAGTATGTTTATTGCTATTATACCAATTTAGCTTATTAAAGAATCAGTTAATTTTGTGTATTCTGAATGTAATAGGCTCAAAATCTTCATATATTGGGATAAATGATTGACTATTTGGAATATTGAAATGTGTTTTCATTAGAAAGCATAAAAAGTTAGGGGTGCAGTGTTAAAGGGAAACAAATTGTAGTAGAGGGAAAAAGTAGCATGAAGAAACAGGAGATTGGTTTTTCTCTGCTTTTTAATGCAGTTTCTTATTTAAAGTTTAAATCTTTAAATGAGGTTGGTCACTGACTTTTGGCCAAACACAAGATTGTTGTGTTATCTAATTTTTAGTAACTTTGTTTCAGACTGTTCTTTGAGCCAGTGACAACCCCTTGCGGACATACTTTTTGCAAAGGTTGCTTGGAACGGTGTTTAGACCATGCTCCTCAGTGTCCACTCTGTAAGGAGAGTTTGAAAGAGGTACTGTTTCTCAGTGGAACTTCTAAAGACAAATCTTATTGGCTATTTCACTTAAAACCAACAACTTGGATTCACTTGGGTCATGGATTACTGCTAGAAGGGAAAAACTTGAGGCAGACTCTGTCAAACAAGCTGATTAGGTTTGCCTGAGGACCTTAAAGGTTTGTGTTTAAGGGATTGTCTACTTCATTGGTATGACTAAACTTAGTGTTTTTAAACTTTCTTACCTGTTTAAAAGATTCCCCGGATAATTTCTGTAAACTTTCCTTTTCTGTATGGCTGTATAATCTGGGAAATCAATTGTATTTCTATGCTTACGAGAAAAAGAAACTTTAGATACAGGAGTTGTCAAACTCTTAAGAACTAGAACAGAATTTTCAAATATTAGAGTAGATGTGAACTGGTGAAATAAAAACTTTAAAGCTGTAGCTTTTCATGGGTTTAAAACTCCTGTTAGATCATACTTCATGTATTGTTTTAATTGAAAGCTGCATTTTCTTAAGTTTTGTTTTACTATGTAAGAAAATAAATATTAATACATTTTTAAAACATTGCTTCCAGTACCTAGCAAGCAGGAGATACAGTATCACAGAACTGCTGGAAGAATTAATAATGAAATATTTGTCTGATGAGTTGCATGAAAGAAAAAGAATTCATGCTGAAGAAACTGCTGAACACTCAAAGTAAGCTTGCTTTCTTTTACCTAGAAAACTCGAGAGATTAGTATGGAAATTGTTTTTAGAAATGTTTTATTTTTGCGGTTATTAATAATAGAATATTATAGACTTATGAAAGCATGTGAAGACCTATGCTTATCTGGTATCTCAAATGTGCATTTCAGAAACTGAACAAATGCTTTTAATTAGTTCCAGAATAAAAATCCATGCTTTGATAATGTGAGGTTCATAAGAGTCCTCTATAAAGTTTGTGCCCTTTCATTTCTTTGTGTGAGCACTTAAACAAGGTTTCACTTTTAGCTTTGTTGCCGTTGATGGAAGTATCCTCTTGAATTGGCTGCAGTCTCTCATATTTCAATTTCTTTCAAAAATATTCATGATAGACCTTAATACTATAAGGAAAGATTTGATGAAGAGAAAACCATCTCTTTATTTTGTAATATTTAATAGATTGCTTTAGGTATCTAAAGCCTCGTGTATGTAGGTATGAATGCTGGAGAACTGTTTCAAGCTACAGTTCATGCACAGCAGAATCCTTACATTAAAATTATCTTTTTATAGTTTGAAAGACAGTAAAGTAAATACTTTTTAATGTTTTAATACTAACTTATTTTGTATGGGATCTGCTATATCAACTGTGCGTGCTTAAAAAAAGCTTGAAAACCTATTTTGTTTTTCAATTGGTTGGCCTTGCCTGAGACACTTGCAAGGTAAAAATCATACCCTGGCTTGCATCTCCTGATCTGGAGTCTATCCTTGAAAGTAGTACAAGTGGTGACTTAGTTAACTGTCTTATTGCTGCTATTTGTTTTCCTGCACCACCACCCCCCAACACAACAAAACAAAACATTGACTAGGTAACTTTTCCATTATTAGTTACTATCCATTATGTATTCAAATCAGTACACGGGGGTTCAGCTGCTGTTCATAGTACTGCTTTTTATTGTTTATGAAACTTACTGTAACGTGCTTATTCTGGATAAGGTGCCCTTTGGTATGGGTGCTTTTTGACCTCAGACTCAAACATAATACAAAAGTGTGCTTTCTTGGTATAGTTTAGTGATCAGATTTTAAGCCACTCGTTTCTTTTTTGTTCTTTAAAGCTTGACCAAGAATGTTCCAATGTTTGTTTGCACTATGGCATATCCTACTGTGCCTTGCCCTCTACATGTGTTTGAGCCGAGATACCGACTAATGATTCGCAGAAGTATGGAAACTGGGACTAAACAGTTTGGGATGTGTATAAGTGATTCTCAAAATGGGTAGGTTTGCATTATCATATCATGCTCCTGCTCTGTTCTGTTTCTTTTGATTTTAAAATAAAAAATATCTTCACGGGAGTGTGTAGTTGCATTCCTGATGAGGTCTCTTTTCTAGTTTTGCAGATCATGGATGCATGCTGCAAATTAGGAATGTTCATTTTCTGCCTGATGGGCGGTCCGTTGTTGATACAGTTGGTGGAAAGAGATTTAGAGTTTTACGAAGAGGGATGAAAGATGGTTATTGCACTGCAGACATTGAATATTTGGAAGATGTTAAGGTATCCAGAATGCTTTCCAAATACTTAATAATATTAGTTAATATCTGAAGATTTATGCTTGATGTTCTTGAGGACTCTGTTTCAAATGTTTAGGTACCCAGACCACTAGAAGATAGTCTCAGCATGTAGAAAAAATGGAAATTATTATTATTACAAAATAGTAAAACAATATGACTTTTTGCTTGTTTAAACAGACAAAACTATTTGAACAGTAGTTTGAAGTTCTAACTGTATATGAGATGAAGTATCTTGGTGACTTCTGAAATGAGACAGTTTGGCTTTGCATGCAATTGAGAGTGTCTCTATACTTTGAGTATTTACTTATTGGAATTTCACGGCCATGGAGTTGTCATTAGAAGTTCTTTGGTTTGTTTTTTTTTAACATGATATTTGTAAAGCAGGAACTCATATGTGTTTATATACCTCACTTGTTTTTCTTTACTGCCTTAAACCAAATACCTTCATGTTTAAAGTGATGAAGTCATTCGCAATCAAGGTTGAGAAAAATGCAGGAAACCTGTGTTAACAAAGTGAAATGAAATGTTATGGGGTGTGTTTTTTTTTTTAACTTAAATGTTTTAGTAATTGTTTCTTTATCCATAATGTATTCTTAACATTCCTCCTTTAGGTTGCTGATGAGGAAGAGCTAAAGAAACTGAGAGAACTTCACAATTTTGTTTACAATCAGGCCTGTAGTTGGTTCCAAAACTTAAGAAACAAATTTCGCACTCAAATTCTTCAACACTTTGGGCCAATGCCTGACCGGGAGGAAAATATACAGGTGAGACATCACTTGATATCAGTTAATAATTGCTTATTTTATAAAAATAAAAATCCTGCTAACAGCTTAAAAATAGCTGCTCTTCTACCTTTGAAGTAAATAGGGCTACATGGTGTTTCTGCTCAAGCCATCTCATGAGGAACAACAAAAGGCAATTCTGTTACTGTTATTTCTGTGGGCAAGGATGTTATGCTTCTGTATAGATAAAGCTAGTAAAGTAGCTAGTCTGAGTTTGCTTGAGCTAGTTGAGCATCAGTAGCATTTTAAAGTGTTGGTTTGTGTAAAGCCATTAGAATTGAAATGGAAGAAGCTGAAGAATGCTCCAGTTTTTTTTTCCCATGTGACACACACAGGCAGTAATCTATGGCAAAGAGGTGATCAGTCTTTCCTCCCAGACTAGTGCCATAAACTGCTGCAACTGTTAGGATTTGATAAATACTTACCTTAAGCTTGAGGAATTAGTTGAAGCAATCCATTAAAGGCTATTGTAAGTAATTAGTAAAGGATGGTGAAAATTCTGGGAGACTGGAGGCTAGAGAAGGATAACATGCAGGGGGAGCTCCACTTAAAAAAGGAGCACAAAGGAGATCCTGGAAGGTTATAAATAAGAAATTATGTTTATGGTTGCTGAAAATACATTGAAACTAGCTAATTACTTAATCTTTACAGTTTTTAATAGTTTTACTTTCAGAGTGGAAGATATATACAAAGCAGAAGCATGTGAAAGTCTGTCTCATCCAATCTGCTGCATATTTTTAAGACTATATTAGGTGATCTGGGAGGACTGCTGATGCTTTGGAGGCCTCCAGATGAGGAAGCAGCCAGCATATGAATTCAGAAGTGATTTCAGAACACTTCTCTAATTAAAAAAAAAAAAAAAAAAAAACACAATAACAGGATTAAAAAAAAATCTTAGGGAAGAGGAGGAAGTACCTGAAGACAGGATAATTAGCTAAGCAGCAGTATTGCAGGTGTGTATCTGAGATGCAGAACATAAATATACCAGCTATGTAATATAGATGAAAGGGGGGAAATATCCTGGAGCATATCAACAAGAATGTTTTTGCAGTCTTTGGAGGTACCCTGTCTGCTCTGCAGTGACATGACCTCAGCAGAAGAGTATTATGCCCAGTTTTGGACTGTACAGTTCAGGCATGATGTAGAGGTTTGAGTAAAGAACAGAAAAGTTACAAAACGTGTTTTATAAGCTTAGGAGTTCTAAGGAACTGATCTACTAGTTCTGCTCTGTCTAGGAAATATTGAGAAAGGGGTGGAATGAGTAGATGATTGCAGAGGTAACCTTAAAATATGGTAAGGGCCACTGAGAAGAAAATGTTTGGTTTCAATATTCAAACCTCAAGAATGGCATGACAGATAATGGATTTAGTTTGTATCAGGGAGATTAGTTAATGACTGTCCTATATTTAGCCATCCTTTTCTAAGAGCTGTACATTTCCTCTGTCTTTATCTTTAAAAATAATAATAATTATAAAAATGCACACCCACCCACAAGCTAACCTTTTTCTAAGCTTAGTTAAAGTATACTTTATTTGACTTCTAAGTTGGGGAAGGATCAAAAGTCTTTAGGATCTCTTCTGATCCTATGGTATCTTTAAAAATAATAATAATTATAAAAATGCACACCCACCCACAAGCTAACCTTTTTCTAAGCTTAGTTAAAGTATACTTTATTTGACTTCTAAGTTGGGGAAGGATCAAAAGTCTTTAGGATCTCTTCTGATCCTATGGATCTGTGATTCTCTAGTTGGTATCACAGTTTAACTTACTCTTCTGTCATTTGAAATCTTTATCATGTTAGTCAGCTGTAATATACTGGTTATGAATAACTTACTCTTTATTTTTAGGCAATGCCCAATGGTCCTGCTTGGTGTTGGTGGCTTCTAGCTGTTCTCCCGGTGGATCCCAGATACCAACTCTCAGTTCTCTCTATGATGTCTTTAAAAGACCGTCTGATAAAAATCCAGCATATACTCACGTATTTTTCTAGAGACCAGTCCAAATGACTAACTGCCTGGGTCTTCCTGAAAAGCTATTCTGTTCTGGTTGTAGTAGCAGCTGGAATTTTTGCTGCCTTTGCACATCTAGCGCTGGTTTGAGAAGTGTAATATGGAACTTTTTTTCCCTTGCCCCCAACTTCCCGAACCACATGGTTCCTTGAATGCACACTTTCTTCAACTATGAGAGACCACTGATACTTGCACAAAGTCAATCCAGCCAGATACTTTCTTTCACATTATCTACGTTACAATTTGCACTATGTAGAAGAGAACATTTTGAGACTTGATTTATTTTCGCCACTGACTTTTTTTTAAAGCTGTGGGAAGTGCAGGACTTAAGGCTGACAGTCCAAGTTTACAACATTGAAGAGGTATTAAGGGTTTTGCAAATAAGTTTGCCTCATACAATTGTTCTGTTGCTATTTGCACAATTGAAACATAGTATTGAATGTCACTGTTGGATATTACTGCTCACGTTGAATTGTCTTGACGATGAAGATGGCACCGTTTTTTTAAGTTATCTTGTAAATGTATGTATCACAAAACAGGTGACTGAACTGTATGCTAAACTGAGAGCCAATTGTAAGGAACAGATGCAAAAAAAAAAAGGTACTTCTGTCTAAAAATACTTAAACTGTGAATATGGTTTACATACTTAGACCTGTAAATGTTAAAAAGGAAACTGAAAACTAAACCTCAGTTCCAGTTACACTTTTACTGGGCTTTCCAAGCTGGCTGTTCTTCCAGAGCACACACTTAGTTTATAGAGCTTTTAAGAAGAAACTTTGGGGTGAGTGTGTGTGTGTGTGTATATTGGGGATTGTGCATCCAGGATTTAAAAGCTTAAAAGTTTTCTTTGGACTTAAGTTGGTGCAAATGTGAGTTCTATGCCTTACTCATCAATAGTAGAGCACACTGCAGTGGCAAGGTTAGCATCATGCTACCAGTAGGTACTTTTTGTAATTAAAAGTTTGCATATTTGTGAATGTCTGATACTGGCTTTCTTGTATGTAAATCATTTGTAAAGTATTTCTTAAATCCTGCTTTTGCTAATATATTTAATTTTCAATAAAAGCTAAAAGTTTGTAATATTTTCAACTTCATCAGAAACTAAAAATAATTTTCATTTTCCATATGCTCCTATTCTGCAATCTTAAGTAAAGCCAGAAGCAGTTATTTAACCTAGATTAAGGTTGTGGGCACTTCATGATTTAAGCAGTATGTGCATAATCCATTTCTGACTATAGTACTTGTCTGACAAATTCAGAGACAGGTTTGTTGCTTGTCATGTTTTTGTTTCTACTTTGTTTAAATTCAAGGGGTTTGAGGTATGATGTTGGAATTTCACTAAACTGTGGGGAACTGTCCCTGAAGAACAAATACTTCATAGGCTTGTTAATCAGGTACTCTGACTTGTTCTGTTCTGGAGTCTAAGGCTTGAGATATTACAGGCAGTTTGAAATCTGCTGGATCATTTTTAGAGCTAGTTTCTATCCAGGGTGAATTTCCCCCTTACTGTTTAAGGTCTGAATAAAGTCCTGGGTTAATGCTTGGAAAGCTTTAGTTGCATAGGAGAAGAAAGAAGAGCCCTCTGTTTTTCTGGTCCAGTATGTTAGCAACCTTAAACTTTGTCTTAGTATCACCATGATCATCTTAAGAGTGCAGGTGACAGGATTTAGGGTTTTTTTCCCTTTTTTTTTTTTTTTCTTGCAAATAATCTGTGGCAGATATTTTTCTTGGCAAGAGCTTTAATTTTGAAGTAGAGTATTCCCTAGTCTGCTTGAAGGTTGTGGTGTGGGGTTTTTTTAAATTATTTCTTATTATTAAAAACTCAAAACTGTAAGAACAGATGAAGAAATGTTGGTTGGCTGGGATGGTCCTGTGAATATAGAAAGTCTGCACCTGGAATTGAAAAGCCTTAAGAGAAAACAAATAAACAAATTTTGTTTATTAATACATACTGCATTAAGATTAAATACTATTTTCCAATAACTACTCCACAGAAGTGATCACTGCAGCTGCTATTGGGAATGGTATGAAATTGAAAATGGGGAGGAAAGATTAAGAGCCCTCTTAACTTGGCATTCTTCAGGTGTTGGTTTTGTGGGCCGGACTTTGCTTTGTACTGTTAGAATGGAACAGAACAGCAAACTGAATGTTGGTGTAGATGTTTCATCACATACGTTGAAGAGGGGTATCATGCTATACTTAAAATATACTTTATTTCCTACAAGCTCAATCAATATAGAAGTCTTTTTTTTTTTAATGAGTTGATATTTTAAAACAGCAAAATGACTTTCCAAACAAGACTCAAATATACATCTGAGAATGTTTATCTTGCCTTTCACAGTAGTTGGAAAGGACAGTCTATTTTCTCTGCATTGTCTCTTGAAAATCTTGCCTTTTTGAACTCTAAACTATTCTAGTTGTGGCAACTATTTCATAAAACTGGCTTGAGAAAGATGAAGCGATACAGGCTATGCAAGTTATTGTCAATGACTTGAGGTAAAAATGAGCTTTGTTTTCAGTTGATACTGCAGATAAGCATCCTGTTCGTGAACTTGTGAACTTTCATCTAATATGAAAGATGAAAGAATTTTTATACTTAAGAGTACTCTGCAGACTACAAATGCAACTGTTCTCCCTGTGGACACAGGCTCATTCCATTTCAGTTTATCTCAACTGGATGATGACAAAGCACACTCCATTTTTCTACTGTATATAGTTTTGCTCTCGTGTTTTTCCTCCCTATTCTCCTTTGATTCTTCAACTGTTCAAAACGTGTTTTGCTTGTGCCTGGTTGTCTTATATTAACAAGGATGCTGTTCCCCTTCTGCTCCCTACTGCTTGATGGCATCTTTGACTATAACCTTCCAGCTTTGCATAATATGGATAAATGAAATCCTTTTAACTTTTTTTTTTTCACAACATCTGTTTATGTTGACTGGACAAGTGGTAGTCCCTTTGCCACTCCTGCCACCTTAATGCTTGCAGGGTGAAGGGAGACTAAACCTTAGCAAATGGTAGCAGTGTGTTTAGCCCTTAGTTGCTGTAGAAACCAAGAACATGCTCAGAACATGTTATTGTTGCTAGCAGCAAGGAAAGGCTATTCAGACCATACCAAAGCTGTAGATCCCTGAAGAATCTCGAGCTGAACTTCTTCAGCTCTAACTGTAGAATTACTATGCTTCCAGAATGCAACTTTTTAGTTACAGTTTTGTTTTGATTATTGCAAAGCAGTAAAAATCAGTCTGTGGTTTATTGTATGAAGTTAACGCATACTTTAAACTGTCCTTCTGGACAAGAGATGAAAATGAAACATAGCAACTTGAAAAAACTACTCTTAGAGTAATTCTATTTTTCTGATACATAGAATAATCAGGTTACAAATATGTCAGCCAAGAATTAGTATATGTAACTAAAGTGGATGTGCAAATATGCTAATACAAGAAAGGTCGTAAACTTCACCATGAGGCATCGGATTGACTGTACTGAGATGCATCTGCCCACTGCTGGTATGTTTTGTAGATTTTTCTGTCAAGATCCTTTTCCCAGATTTGCCAGGTCTATGGCCAGCAGTCTCACTGAAATCTTTAACCCATGGTTAGTTTCACTTTTAGTATTCTTACCTTAATTACTCTTACCAAATGGTGTTTCTTGTAACATCTTGTGGCCCTGAGAACCGATGAGCTTAAGATTCAGAAGTCTCAACCTTTCTGGGTGTGAAATTCTGACTTCATGTTCCTTTGTCTGACATGCCTTCTACTGGAAAGGCATTGGTGGGCAAATGGAGGCCAAAGTATAACAGGATTTAAATGATCTAGCAATTGTTAGCAATAGTAAAAACAGTATAGTTTAAATGCTATCAAGTATTTTTATGTGGGTGTGGCAGGCTCTATTCTTTTTAGGTAGGACCAAAAGAATTCTAAATATTAGGCGGAAGAAAAGCTGGTGGAAGAAGTCCTTGTACTTGTAAGTGATCTTTTTTTGGGGGGCGGGAGGGGGTTAATAAGATAAAATACCTTGTACTGGAAATAACTTTCAAAACGGGATGAACATAAACCTTAAGTAGCTAGGAAACTAGTCATTCACTAGATGTTTAAATGTATCAGAAAGTGAAGATAAAGTAATAGGAAATACGGGGGGGGGGGGGCAGAGGCTGTGCTATATTAAGACAAATGTTTCTCCAATCAAAATAGAACTTTGGTGTGACTTTGACCTTAATTATATTATCCATTTAGGTTAATATTGGCTCATTACATACGAGAACTTTCTGATCTGTCAGACCTTTGTGCTGATTAAGTTTTTTTTTTTTTCTTCAAACAAGAAGAGATGCTTGGCAAAGTGGACTAGCTTTCCTCTGACATTCCCTTAAGTTTTTCTTCTTGCCTCAGACCTTAGTCTGGGTTACTTGTTGGGGCTACCACTGTCCAGCCTCTTTCATAAGTTCATCATTGTCTGTTTAGCAGATGTTTCAGTATATTGCCTTCTGCAAGATTCAGTTTGGGTATTTGAATGTTCTGAACTCCTGTAAAAGAAAACTTATTCCTCTCTGTAAAAAGCTTGATATTCTCAAGCATCTGTTGAGCTTTTAACAACTTTTTTGCTGTTCTGTTTTTCTCTCAAGGTGTCATCACCAGTGGGAGGTTATCTGTCATCAGGAGGAGAAAGAAAAGCTGTTACAATTGATTCTTTTATTGTGTTCTCTCTGTTAGGAATTCATGCAAATACATCCTAAGTCCTTCTCGAAGTTTTGAACTTTACCTTCTGTGTTCTTCAAGTCTGTCTTTTGCATTTCAAACATTAACAGGGCAAATCAGAAAATGCCCAATAGAATTAGACATATACACACAMATGTATGTTATAGAAGATAATTGGCCTATCTAAGTGCAGTTGCACTGTTGCATCTGACTGTTGCTGCAGTTACTTAAGGGAACAAATTGAAACAGCACTAAAATGGGAAATTGAGAGCTCCTCTTCCCATAGATCTCCAAATGCCAGTGGTGGTTAAAGCACTTCTTAAAATAAGACAGAAGATTGAGTTTTGTCCTTTTCTCACTGGGTTACTGTTCTATCCTATGATATCTTTTTCTTTCATAATGGTTTTGAGTGAACAGTTATGCTTTGGGAATGTTGCTGTAATACTAACTGTACCCTGATGAGGCTTAGATGAATAAGATGCTTATCTATTTTGTCTTGTCAAGGCCTAAGAGGTTTCTGCAGAAGCACAACAGCAGTCAACTTAAGCACAACAGCAGTCACTTAAGTTGTAGGGGAATTTTATTAACAAAACTACGAACCTAATGGCTTTCAATCTCATGCATCAAGTAGCAATTGCTTGAGCATTCTGAGGGTCCAAGTTGTGGATGCAAATACTTAAGCCTGAAATTATGGTGATTAAATAGTGGTTTTTACTGCAACCCACTTAAAGAGTAGATGTGAAAAACCCAGCTTCATGTAGAGCTTAAGTATCTCTATAAAATTTTAAAGTTCTCTTTTTATGCATACCCAGAAACATGTTTTGATTGTTCAAAAAAGTTCTTAAAATTAATTTCTGGGTTGAGATAAAAATAAAGTTTTTTTATTCTCATATGGAAGCCTGTGGAAGTTTGATTGGGCAGGTGTGCTCTGAAAATGCCTGCTATATGACTATAACAGTGTGACTAGAGTGCAGTGCAATGGACAACTCTGATTTTACTTAAAAAGATAGTTGAAGATTTCCTTTTCACTGTATTCCATTGCTAAATTAATTATTAATGCAATTGCCAGGGCTGTAAGAAAAGGTTTGAATGCCCCCTCTAGTAGGAGAAGTAATGTGTTTTTTGAAACTATACAAACATCTTTCCAAAAGAAGAGCTTCAGAAACAGGGAGCGTCTTACTAATGTCACTCCCAAAATACTAAATCATATCCTCTCCTACACTTATCCCCTTCTACACACTGTCACAAAAAACGTGTGCATTTTTTTTTACTTAGAATTTAGAGGGATAATTTTTAGAGTTGGACAAAAAGCAAGTGCTACAAGAATAATTCCTGGCTGAAGAGATGTTCAGGTTATTGCCTCAGCATAAGTTGAAGCGTTTTCATTTCACAGCAAAATCTTTGGGAAAAACTTTTGTTAAATGCAGCTAAACAGCTGATAGGTAGCACTTCTGCCTTTTTTATACCGTTCTATAAAGTTCTTGCAGATATGTCAATTTGCAGGATACTTTGCTTATAGCAGTCAGCATTAATGATGTATGTTCTGTTCTTTGCAAGACTAGCTGAAGATTTAATAGTAACTTTGTCTTGGGGGAAAAAAAAGCTGAAGAATAATCTCCATGGCAACTAAAGCACTTGGTATGCTAATGTCTAAACATAACTTGGCGCAATCTTGTAAGTGATGTTAGCATAGTCGAGATGCAAGTAACTTGAGAAATGTAACTAGAGACTACAGAATCTAACAGGTGTAACAGACAACTGCAGTCAGCTATTCAGCTCTTCCTGGTTTCTTTTTATCCCTCACAGTGCTTTGTTCTATCACCATCTCTACAATCTTCCATCTATACACTATAAGTTATTAACATGATAATTTGTCTATCATAGTGGTACTACAGTGGCAGGGTCACTAGTAAGCTGTCAGTCTGATTAACTGTCAGACAACACTCAGTGTAGTTATGTTGGAGAGGAACAGGATGAATAGGAAATAACACCTCTCTTCTGTAATTTCACGTTCAGGTTATGTGCTGCTATAGAGTCAGGAGAATGCTACCACCAGGAGAAAGTGTTACACCACTCTTTGCAGTTGTTGGTTCTGCTGCTTGTAAGATTACAGGATGATCCAATTCACTTACCTAAAGAATTACACAAGTTCACTACTACCTGCATTTCTTTTCCTGCTATTTACAGACAAATAGCACTATGTCAAGAGCACAATTTCAAATGCATGTGAGTTAGTGAAACGCTAGTAACTTAATGAAAATATTTCAGCAAGTCAGTACTCTTACAGAAATGGTATGATTCAACTTCTTTGTTCTGAAGGGCACTTAAAAGAAACACCTTTTTTCAGGACTTATAGCTATAATATGATATGGTTACTTCCTGTAAATGAGAAAGCCACAGCAGCATTTAGTTTAATTTTTCTCTCCTGGGGTAAACCTGACCCACCACACAGTAAAGAGTAAGACACTTTTTTTGAAGGAAGTGAGAGAGCTTTCTCTAACAGTAAGAGAAATAGTCTACTGCTTGGCTATCTTCCAGGATATAGTGTCATTTAGTACCATCCCATGTAATCTTAGCTCAGGTAAGCTTTAAGTCTGAGTCTAACTTGCACTTAAGATCCTGAAGTTATGTGCTACAGCTGATGCTTAATTTGTATTAGTGTACTTGTTCAATAGATCTCCATAAAGAAGCTTTGAATAGAGTAGTTTATTTGTAGTTGTAGAAGCACAAGTGTTACATACATTGAGTAACTGCATATTTGTTAGAATCAGCACCTATTTAACAAAAGAGCTGTATGTGCCAAGACAGTCATGCCTAGATTTTCTTCTAGTATTTTGCTGCTTTATTATTTACTCCCACCTTCAGTTCAGTAAAATCTCCAAAGAAATAAAGTAAGGAAATACAGATACAGAACAGCTACAGCTAAGTGAATGAAGGGAATTTGACAACATCATATGTCATTTAGAACTAGGGAAATAAGGTATTCAAAAAGGCAAAGACTAGTTAGAGCAGCTAGGCAACAAACCTAGTCTTGAGTTCACTCAAGACTATTCAGGTTTATGGCCTGTCATGAACAAGAAAAACTGGTATTAACTTTTACCACATCATTCCAGAAAATATTGATAAGCTTTTTAAGGCAGGTATTCTAGTCTTACCAGGTTTTTCCTATTGGTATAGGATTTTGCCATTTTATTGCTAAAGAAAGCATACCATCATTGCAAGCAAAACAGCAGAAACACTGGCTTTCATTAGCAGTCAATATGTTCAAGACTTGCATTATTACTAAAGAGTAGTGTTACTCAAAACAAGTGAAATTCTATGTAGATCACACTGAATCATTATCTTGACATTAAACAGGGACTGAGGTTAACAGTATACACTAAAAAGCAGAACAGCACCAGTTCGGAGCAACAGAAAGAGAATACTACTCCCTCATCTTTTAGTATGAGGTTTATTAAAAAGACGGAAGAATGAGGACACAAACTTAACTGTTCTAACAATACTTTATCCTTTCTTATAGGAGAAAGGATTTTTCAGCTCATCCAAGTGTAAATCCTAATGCAAATATGCACACCATTATTGTTGTGTAACTAGTATAAGTTATTTGTTAGCTTGACTTACAAGATGCATTCTCTAAGTTTTTTGTCTGCCTGTTTCAGGGAGATCCATGTATTTAACATGCTTGATCGCAGTTTTGCCCATACCAAGTGGTTATTTAACCCAAATATCTGGGCAGCAAACTGGGCAGCTCCTTCAGGTGACAGAGTAGTAGGACAGCCAAGACCTGTAAAGACAGACAAGTGCCATTTAGCAAGTGTTTTATAGTCACAAGCAAAATACTGCTTCTTAATGGCAACTTAAGACAATATTTGTTTAAACCCTCAGGAGCTATGACTGAACAGTGTCACAGTCTAGTTCTGTAGCTGCCACAGTGGTACATGTTCTATTACTTCTCTCTAAACAGGACTGCTTCATTCCATTTTTAAACTAAAAACAGCATACCAGAAGGCTCATGCTCACAAGGAGCTAGTAATTCTGGGCCTTAGAGTCCTCAAACATCCATTCTAGTCACTAGCAAAACTTAAGTTCATGCAGGTATCAGTGCACTACTACAATAGTCAAGCTCTTATCTACTCCAGTTGTAAAAGAAGGTATTTTTTGATCTTTGATGATAGTAAAATGCAGCTCTATAAGCAGGAACAAAAACAATTCTTTTAAGTGCCCATTAATACCAATTCCAGTTTCACAAACTGCAAAGGATTACAGTTTTGAGGAGTATTATGTATAATCTGAATGAGTAATCTTTGCTCCATTAACTTTTTGCTACAAAAGGACAAAAGACTGTAGGCAGGAGATTTCTAGAACTGTTTCTCAATAGTGATCCAGCTACTGCTCTAAGAAGTGTTTTGCCACATGTGCAGGGGTATCTACAGAAAGTGAGCTAGGTCACTACAGGTGTGTAAGGTAAAGATTATCTTACCACTGGGTAGTCTGAGAGAGGACCACACATCCTGAGCACCCCAGTCAGCTGAGAGAGGAGGACAGTTAACAACTGGGTAAGCAGTGTTACCAGACATTACTGGCCCCAAACCATTGCTTCTGCCAGCTACTGCAACAAATACTGTTGGGATTCCATCTCCTAAAATGGAAAAACACACACAGATAAGCAAGCCATCTTCCCTTCTCCCACATGCTTTTGTGGGAACTTTATCTGGATAATCAAATAGTTGTAAACAGAAGAACTGGGTAAGTAAGTTAGATAGCATACTTTAGAATTTCATTTCTAACTTTCCCCTTTGCAGAAATAAGTAGTTTTCCAGCTTTATATCCTAGCTACTGTTTAAAACAATTAGGAAGTTGACACATCTTACTCTGTGTTTGAGGGAAAAGTCTCAGTGTCAGAGAAATAGGTGCTGCTTGGCTTTTAAAGAGAAACATTTCAAGATGCTAAAGATTAAATAGTTACATACTGTAAAATACCAAGCAACTTGTCTCTAAAATAAGTGTCTTTAGACTGAGCCTACCACATCTGTCATTTCAGTAACTGCTGCTTTAACCCCTATCTGCCAGTTCTCCTCTGTAAAAAGTATATTCCTAGAAAAAAATAAAGTTATTTCTTYTCACTCTGTTAGGCTATAAATCTTTCCTAAAGGATGTAAAGTTTTCCTGATATAAACACAAATTCATAGCCAGTGTCATCTTCTCTTGGAATCTAACATAATGACTAAACATGTTTTTGTGAAACAGGTAGGAAGACAACGTCAGTAGCATCTCTTATAAGCATGAAAAGTATTTAGTCAGCTTGAGAAACCACCTCTTCCCTGTTTCAGAAACACCAAAAATCAGTAACAAGATGCTGCAAGCCGAGGGGATGCAGGGGTGAAAGGGGGAAAGATTCAAATGCTGAGATAAAAGCAGAGATTGGACTTTCATTAACAGAAAGTGTGGATGGGCAATAGGACAATGCAATACTCCATAATTATTTAATGCAGTCTATAGACTAATTATATAATTAGCAGGTGTAGAACACCATTGTAACAGCTTATTGTTGAGGAAAAAAAAACAAACTACCAGAAATCCTTAATAGGACAAGTTGTTTCTGCACGTTACTGTTTCAATCCACATCAGTTCTTTGGCATTTACCTTCATATTCTGCTTTGATCCTTAGAGTTTCATCTGGCCCTTTGTGAGCAGAGGTCACTCTTAACTCACAAGGTATGCCAAAGGCTGCACATGCCTTTTTTATTTTTTCACAGTGACTGAGGTCAGAAGGAGATCCCATCAACACCACAACTCTACCTTGGATCTTTGTTTTCAGAAGCAACTGTGTAGAAGAATGAAGGGGTTGGGGGAGGGGGAAGAAGAAAAGCAGTCAGCAGGGCTTTAAGGCATACAATTATCAAACTCTGGATAGTTCGTTCATACAAATAGATACCTCTACTCTTTCTGCAACCCATTCAAAGTTTCTCTTAACCATCTGCAGTGCTTCAGGAGTAACTTCTTTTAGGTCCCGGTAAGACTGGAAAGAAAAAAATACTAAAGGCTAATGTTTTGCTTTAGGTACACAAAGCACTCATTTTGCTACCATAGGTGATGAGAAAACCTCAGCTGGAATGTTTATGCAGTTTCTAGTAATTCCTCAGGAAAGAATTGTGATACATATGTAGAAAAGAACTTCTAGATGAGCTGTTTTGTTTTTTGTTTTTTTTTCCCACATAATACGAACCTGTAAACAGCCAAGTTTTTATCCTAACAAAAAGAGCTAAAGAGARGAATCGATTACTTTGTATGTGGAGAAATGACCAAGAACTATTAAATGAAAACAAAACAAAAAAAAAACAGAAAAAAATAACACACTATCTCAGCAGGTGTGTGCAGCCTCCTGCACTACACTATTTGGTCATTTGTAACACAAAAGGCTTATAGCCACTAGTGCTATACTAGCAGTACTGCTTCCTAACTTATATTAGGAATTTCCCCCCTTGCTTTCCCCTTGGAGCTTACAGATACTCTCTCACAGGGTCTCTGTTACTAAGCTCAATGATAGTCACAAAAGCTCCACAGCAGCAGCACTCTCAAAATGTTTTTTTAAATACACGTTTGACAAATGTACATAATTATTTATTTAATAAGTGTAATTGCTGTACAACCAAGGAAAAAAAAGAAAGTCTTACTTCAGACCTTAGTCCTCTTATTTGTGGACCCAATCTGCTAGCAACACTTGTAGACAAACAAATATTCAATTTAAGCCTATACACAAGTAGCAAAGAGAAGCAACCCTCCTCCCCGCCCAGACACACAGATCCGGGAAGTATTCATTTATCAGCATATCTCTACTAGTAGAAAATACAACTCTGAATAATGAAGCAGCTCCAAGCCGGATCTGGGAACTAGAGCTACTTCTGTTCTTGCTATCTATTTATTGTCCAATTATTTTATTATCTGCACACCAAGTCAGATATTCTTAACATCCCTGCAAGCTCTAAACTTCAGTTAAGCACAATACCTCCAGGCAATACTGTTACCAGGCTTCCTATTAAAAATGTATAGGCACAGGATTATCTTCTACTAGATAAACAATCAGGATTTCCCAAATATTTAACGAGAACAGGATCAGACACTCAGTGCCTTATGGGCTATGTTGTAAAAAGAGAAGACTATCTAGGAAAAAAAAAAAAAAAAAAAAAAAAAAAAAAAAAAAAAAAAAAAAAAAAAAAAAAAAAAAAAAAAAAAGAGCTACTCTAAGAGCAGATGCTTAACTGTAGGGTTTATTTTTTCCTTCTTTCCAACCAACTCAGGAGATTAAAAACATTACCTGTTTGTCCTTCTGCTGGCTTCTGTCTCCTGATGGCCACAGCCTCCATGAATCATTATCAATTACATCAGCAAGAACAATTTCTTTTGTTAAAATATTAACACCAAATTCAATCTAAAAAAAAAAAAGTCTATTTTAGGAACTATCCAATGACAGAAGTGTCCCATTAGAACTAACATCATGACAAATAATATTTTCCTCAAACCTTCAGATCTACCAGTGTGCAGTTCTGGGGTTGCCATGATTTTTCCAGGATCTCAAAAATAGCTTGAGTAGAGTGTGCCATAATATCCACTTCAGTCTGGCCAATAGTAAGTCCAGCAAAACAGAACTTGGCTTCGATTAGCTGTTCCTCAGACCACTGTGGGTCATTATTGGCATCATCCTGTTAAGAAAATGAAAGGGAGAATGGCATGTAGTTGAAGCTTGCTATAAGGGGAAAAAAAATAACCATTACAAGACAATATTTGATTAAAAGATACAGGCTTCAAACTGGTAGTTCATARTTAGCACCAGAAAAGCTTAGTAACAGCAACACTAAAACACTTCCTGTAACACCTAAACATCTCTAAAGGCACTTCTCAGATTTGGATAGTGCATCAGGAGTGACAGAGTCCACTAAAAAACACTTTTTAGATCACAGTTCACAAGAAATCTCTTTCAGTGCACATTTCTGAAGTACAGCGTTTTAAGTGATTAGCTATCCACTTATAGTCAGCTTGCAAGTACACTTAAAGTTCTTTAAACACACCAACATGTCCACTTCATTTGAGAATATACCCCTAAGAAGCCCCTATACTTCATTTATAAAGCATTATTTTTCTGAAGTATAGGGGCTTCTTAGGGGTATATTCTCAATTGAAGATGAGTTATCTACTTTATGTAGAGTTTGGCTCATTATTCTTTGGTGGCCCCGTGAGCCAGCATTGCAGCGTACACAGTTTGAAAGAGAGAATACAAGAAAATGTTAGGATGGCAAAACTACCAATACCAAGAGGATCTGTCAGCCTCTAGTGCTACCTGCTTTACTTGTCAGCATTTTTAAAGAGATGCTTAAGAGTTCTGGCTTTGTTTAATTGTCACGGGAAAGGAAACTTACCTTATAAAACATTTCAATTTTGGGTGGATAAAACTTATACCCTTCTTTGACACCAGGGTTTCTCTTGAGGAAGGAGCCAGTAGCAATTCTTCTGCACACCCATTCAATTGGGATCATTTCACAGTGAGCTGCTATGAATGCTGTATCACTGTGTTTTCTGACAAAAGCTGTTTTGATTCCTAAATATAAAAGGGGATAACTTAGTTCTGTTACTATGCACACTCTGCAGCTGAAACAAAGCAGAAACATATTTGTCTAACTACATGTAGAACAAAACCAAATCTTGTTCTTGTCTGGACTTAAAGGACACCCGAGACTTCTTCAAGGCATTTAAAGCTCCCAGAAAGGAGAGGAGATTTCTTCATTTTTTCTTGTAAAAGGATGTCACTGCTGTTATCTTTCACAACTCGTTAGCTTCAACAGTTCTATAGTTTAAAATTCATATGCAACTCAGAAACATATGTTCTGGTCAGACATCCTATTCTTGCAGTAACTAAATTTAAGAGGTCTCACCTCCCTCAGAGAACTGCCATCCTCTCACATGCTGTCACACTTGTCATTTAAGAGATGCCAAATCTACTTTGATCGGGCTTTTCCAAGATTTTTTCCCCCTTTTCCTACCCCCACCTTTTTTTTTTTTTTWAAAAAGTCCTTCCTTTCAGATGTGTTTAAGCCAGGCCAGATATCAACATAACCAGGTTATGAAATGATTACACAAATTGTACTAATCAACATAAGTAATTCAGCTGGAGGTGGAAGTCATTGCACCAGGCTGAGCTGTAACCAAAAGAGTGCATCTGAAACTCTCTAATGGACCTCCAAGTTCTAATCATAATAAAACACTTTGTAACAGCAACGTTCTTCTGGCCMAGCTTTCTTGCACTGCTCACAAGCTATCTTTTCTTCACAAGCATGGATAAAATCTGGTCAGAAAATACACTCTGTCTAGGCAGCCAGAAGGCTCCTCCTGCCCACAGTTGACTAGGAATAGCTGCTCAGGTACTGAGTCTACAGAAAGGAAGTGACAGGGATTTAAATTTTTGACATCTCTTCTACTGCACAGAGACTTATTAAGGGTCAAAAGTTACTACTGCATTGACATCTCTAACAACAAGAGATCCAAAATTGCAATCCACTCCCTTCAGACATCCTTCTTTATATACACTCAAGCTTCCAATGGACACATGCCCCTTGCAGTGTGATGTACTTAAAAATGAGGACACCTGATGAGGAATGAGGGGGAAAAAAAGGAAATTGTTCAAAGCTTTTTAAAAGTTCCTCCCTTGTAATAGCTTGTTTTTAAACAACAATAATTGACAGCAACAACCAGGTAACTTGCCATTCTCTGCTAGAGGAGCTATTGACTGTAACATCATATACATTGAACAGTAACTGTAGACTTTCAGAGGAAGTACTGAAAGGCAGCAAAATGGTAATCTTTACTGCTGTGTTCATAAAGGGAATCGGAGGCAGGGAAGGACTTAGTCCTTCCTTTCATTACTAACTAAATTTTATTTAGGCCACTAGATTCCAGTGATTTATTTGGCAAAAGACATTAAGACTTGGAAGCATATGTGCACACACAGGCTTGCTGCAGCAAAGCAACAGTACTATGTAATTCTGAGATGACCCACACTAAATACTGTGACAGCCAACGCGAGCTGATTGTCATTCTAAGTCCAATACAAATCTTCCTCCCCCCTAACTAGTCAAAAGTGAGAAGAGGCCCCCCCACACACCCCAGCAAGACAACTGTCAAGCCCAACTGGCATCTGCCAGAGACAGAGGCCAAAGAATTTGCAGCGAGTCAGTGCAAGAAGCAGCTATATTCCATTCTATCTCCAGAAATATAAAGGAAGAAGTAAAAAGCTTAAAATACAGCATGAACATTAACTTTTCATACTGCCCCAGAGGATGAAATAATTTAAACTGATAACTGCATATCAAGTCACTTCCAAATATGGTTCCCAAGCCCCTCACCTGGTTTATTACTGCATTTTTAATCAGCGCAGATGTGTGCTTTAGAATTGCTGACATCAGCTCCATTACAAACAAGCAAGAAACTTTAACAGAACTCTTTGTAAATCATCACCTTTGAAAAAATAAGTTAAGAGAAGTTGCGCAAAGCAAACAAACTGCTTCTACAATAAGGCATTAGTATTATCTGCAATTTATGCCAGTCAAATAACCAAACTGGAAAAAAAAATGAAACTACTTTTGCTGTTGTAAAACGCAGCTACAGGTTATTCTGCACAAAGTTTTCCAGAGCACCTAAAGTTACTCAGCAAAAGCCGTTTAAAGATCTTTGAAACATCTACAGCAAGTTATATGTAAGATTTAAAACATTTAACATCTGGCAGTTTATTTTACGTCATGAAAATTAGTCAAACATCTTACTCATTGCTCCAAAGTGAAAATTACCTTTTTAAAAAAAATGAGGGGAAAAAAAAACCCTAAACTATCAGGAATGATCTTGGAGATTTCTTGGTACTATATGCAAAACAGGCTTTCCAGGAAAGCCTAGTGACTGAGGATTATGACCTGATCATATTTTCCTCCTTCCCCACTAGTCCTTTTGCAAAATAGTTCTTAAAATATGTGCTGAGATTAAGCTACCTGCATAGAAATATAGGTGAATATAACTTTAGGGAAAAGATTTCTCTTCTCCACATATGAAGCATATTAGAATTTCAGCATTTGAGCATCTGAAATCTATTGCTACACTTTATGTGCTGCCAACTACACAACTTTTAGCATAATTGGTACTCAACACGAAGCAGTCTTCAAATGCTTCAAAAAGAACTAAGCACGCAGCTATGAACACTGCCTTAGACAGTCTATTGTTGCCTGTATTATACTACTATTTCCAGACACAAGTTGAGAACCTACCAATTCAAGTTGTTCTTTGCAACTTGCACATAATTTTCCTGCAAACATTAAAAAAACAAAACAAAGACACTACCCACACACCCCAATGGCAATTACCTAAAGACCTATTTTATTTTTTCTGGAGGAAAAAAAAAAAAAAAAAAAAAACACACCTAGGAAGAGATAAGTATTATACCCTCAGATAAGGAAAATATTTCTGAAATGTTGTAAAGTGAAGATAACGACTCCATTTTTGGAAGTGTGGTACAGAACTCACTTTTAGTTAGAGTGACTTTTAGTTATAGTCTGGTACTATCACTAGCTAGCAGTGGCTTCTAAGCAGATAAAGTAACAAGAAAGATGAGATGCATCCAGCCTGTTATTACACTCAATAGAAGCAAGGATTGACAAGAGCAGAGGGGAGAGGAGATGTAGGGGCGTAACCAAACATGAAAGACAAACTATAGTAGTGTTATCTGTGATTGAAAGATTGCTTCAGACTCTCTTGTGTCCCAAATGACCGAGTCACTCAGCTTATGGGGGAGGGGGGGGAAGGGAAGGAAAAGCCTAAAACAAACAAAATCCTCACACACAACTAAGAAAATGATGTCAAAAAAAAACTGAAGAGCCTCAAGGCTCTCCAAGCAATATTATTAAAGTGTCTCTGCAACAGAGTGTCTGCTGTTTATTTTAACATTTAAAATACTTACCAGCTTCTTGAAGTAACTGAAACACACAGCTAGTTGTTGTATTGGAAATTGCAGCCTTTCCTTCCATACGATCCTTCCTGGCTGCATTTCCTGCAGTTATTTGGTCTTTTGACTGCATCAAAACGCATCCCGGGATCTCTGGCAACTCGTAGACTTCTTTTGTTTTGCCTTCATTAACTTTTTTACCAAGTTTCAGTTCTACAAAAAAAAAAAAAAACAAAAAAGTTTCAGACAGAAACAACACTACCTTTGTATATCAGCAAACCAAGCTAGCATGATTTTAGTTGGATGCAAAGTCTGCCCAGCAGGACCCGAGACCTTAGTCAGCGACCACTACGGAAACACTCCCACCTACAGAACCAATTGTTCAGGAAGTTTCCTTTCAGCAGTAAGGGTAGAAGCCTGCAATCGCTTGTAACTTCTGTCCTAAGTTCTACTGACACAACAGATCTGTATTTGTTTTGTTAAATGTAAGCATCTTTCAGTTGAAAGAAGCAGTGCACTCTTTCGGCTATGTTTATTTCCCTATTAACTTTTTTTTTTAAATATATATATACACATAGCCAGCTGACACTTTGCACTGACACTACTAAAACAAAACCTCCAACCTGACGTCAGTTTCACTACTTTTCAACCGCCAGGACGGAACAGGCAGAGAAACCTCGGAGCTCAGATAACGCTGCTAAGCGGCACGGATCTAAAGCAGCAGCTTCACGGAGGATCTTAAGTGGGGATGTCGGGCACGTGGGGATGTGAACGGCTCTTGACAAAAAGACGTAGCAAGTTTCAGCTCGCTGCGCCTTTAGCACTCACCTACACCTGGTCCTCGCTTCTTTGAGGCGACGAAGCGAGACTTAACCTGCTCACAGGCAGCTTCGCACGCGGAGGGCGAGGGGAAACTAGCTTCCCCCCCCAACAAAAAAACAAAACAAACGGAAGAACTTTCGCGCGGAAGGAGTTTGGGTTGAAAGCACCCACACCCCAGCAGCCGCCTCTCAGACCGCCGGAGCGCGGGGCAGCCCCGAGCCCCCCCCGCCGCCCCACAGCCCGCTCCGTTGTGAGCGGCGCCCCCCCCGGCCGTTACTGGCCCCCTCAGCGCGCGACGGCCGCGGAGCGCGCGCGCGCCCAACGGCCGCTCCCCTCAGGGCGCCCCGGGAGCGAACGGAGTTACCTGATGCTGCGGGAGCCATGGCGGCGGCGGGAGCAGGAGCAGGCACCTAGGGCACAGAGCAGACGCTCAGCACACGCGGCCGGGCCCCGCCGCCGGGGTAAGAAGGGGCCGGCGGAAGGGGCGGGCAGGCGGGGCGGCGGGCAGCGGTGCCGCCGCCCGCCAATCGCCGCGCCGCCGGCCCGCACCCCCTTCCCCCCTCGCCGCCGGGGCGAACTCCAGCCCTCCCCCCTCCCTCCCCTTCCCGGTGCGAACGGTCCCGGCCCAACTTCTCGGCCAATGCGAACGCCCGCGCGCCCCCG
>NW_028186978.1:554531-694296 GCF_003343005.1 Rhea americana
GGCCGCCCGTGGCCGCCGCCGGAGCGCCGCCCGCCGCCGCCGCCACGTGCCGGCCGCACCATGGAGCTGGAGGAGCTGGGCATCCGCGAGGAGTGCGGCGTGTTCGGCTGCATCGCCTCCGGCGTGTGGCCCACGGAGCTGGACGTGCCCCATGTGATCACCCTGGGGCTGGTGGGGCTGCAGCACAGGTAAGGGGGCGGGCGGCCGGAGCGAGGCGTGGGGTCGGGACCGGGACCGGGCCCCCGGGGCCGCCGTCCCACAGGGACCTCTCCATGGCGGGCCGGGCCCCGCTGCCGCTGCGCGCCGGGCGGCGGCGGCCGCCTTGCAGCATCCCGGCGGCGGAGCGCGAACGGCAAAAACGCCGCGGCGCCTCCCGCCGCGCGCCGCGCGAGCGCCGCTCTCGGGCGCGCTGTGCGCTTCGGCTCCGTCTAACTAAGCCGCATCTGCCGTCACCAGCCTGGCCTCGCTCGTGGCCTGGGGGCGCCCGGCGCTGCCGCATCTCCTCATCAGCCTCGTCCCAGGGACTCGGTCGCCCCGCGGCTTGTAATGAAGGCGCTGACCTCCTAACGGAGCTGCAGTGAGGCCAGGCCCTCACCCTGAACATTGTTTGAAACGCGTATGTTCAAATGCAGTTCAGAGTTTGAGACTAAGTAAATGGCTCTTAAATATTTCTAAGCCCCCGTGCAGCAATAAAATAATTACTGGGAAGCATCATCATGATATAATAAAACTTTTCTTCCACCTGTGTTTATAGTAAAATAGAAAAGACTGTATTCACAGTTGATCCCCTTGGAAGATAAGGATGCAGAGCTGCAAAATGAAGTTTTGGTTCTGCTGTCATTTGGTATTTAAAAGTTATAATGTTATATGCTAGTATATACTAATCTTTTTCTTCCACAACAGTACCAAGATACTTCTTTGTGGGAATATGTGCAGTCATACACATTCGTGCTAGTTTTGGCTTTGGCAGTGCAAACACCTATTTATGTGCTTAGCTTTCCATTTGTGAAAAGTGGACTAAATCACATTCATGACAGTTTGGTGAGGTGGGGCTTCTCTAATTACACATGCACTGAATAGAAAAAATGTTACAGGTTTTTGTATTTTTGAGGGCATAGACATGAAATGGTTGCTCCAAATTTGTTTTGGGACAACATTAGAAAATGTTTACATTAAGATTTTCTTTTTATTGCAGCTAAGTTTAATATACTTTTACTGGTAAAACACCGTATCCCTACATGACTCCCACATCCTAATCTTTTCTTTGGGTTGCAGGTGTATCATTCACGTACTACATATATTTGCCAGTGTCTATCAAAAACATGCTCGCTAGGAGAGATGAAGCTGCAAAACCCAAGGAAGGAAGCTGTCTAATCAATGATCTCCTCTTAGGCTTAGCCATTTTGCTGTAAACAGGCTGGTAAAAAGTCATACCTCATTTAACCTTGTATAGTTACACTGGTGGATCTGGAGTGTCACAATTGGAAATTAAATGACTGGTATATTTTAGTCACTTTGTGGCTTACTATCTCAATTTTCATTACAAACATTTCGTGATTTTCATGAAAAACACAGTTTCTTTCTGATGGGCATTTGACATATATTTGATTTCCATTTTTAACATTAATTATCCCCTATAGAACCTTATCATCAGACAAAGCTGTAGGCAGAAACACTAATATAGTGATAGAAATTGTGAACAGTTCACAAGTTCCATTAAATAAATGGAAGATATGCACCTGAAGACATTAGATTACCTCTGATTCTGATTTCCTAACTCAACAGTTGGCTGAAATTTTCAGGGGATGCTTTCTTAAAGACATAAACCTTATTGCGTCTTTATAGTGAAAGCTATTTTCTTTAGTGTGTTCAATTAGGTATACCTTTACTCAATAAAATTATATTAAATAGTTGAGATGTTAGTGCTTCTGTTTTTTTTAATGTTTCTCTCTAATCTCATCACATTTTTCCTTAATAATTCTACTGTGAGGTATAGAAAAGGTGACATTCCTATCAGCATGAAATAGGACTGCAGCTATTCTTCGGTTTTTTTGTAATGTCTCTTAAAAAACAACATTGTGATTCAGCATTAACTGTATCAGTAAATTTCCTTAAGTCCATTCTTTTAAATCTGAAAGCTAAGAAATGTCTCTTAACTATGTTCCTTTAAAGTAGGTAAATATGAAAGAGAGGTATGGTAAATACTAATAGACAGTCCCGATAAAGCCTAACAGAAATTTGATTTGCCATAAGAAAATAAAGCTCATAGAGCTCACACTGAAGTGAATAAGGATGTTCAGTTAATGACTACTGGCCTTAGATATTCATGCTCACGAATATCTCTTCTTATATACTCTAATTAGTCTTTGGTAATAAAACAGATGACTCTTAACTCATCTTAGGTTTTAAAAATTTACAATACATGAACATAGCGGTGTATCAAACTGCATTTTTTAGATAATTGATCCATAAAGAAGAGAGAGATGCTGGCAACATATTATAATTTCTCATATTTGAAATCTTATCTGTACACATGCAGAATATTTGTTCCATGCCACAAACACAAATGCCATCAAATCTTTATGCTTTGTGTTCTGATATACTTCGCTGCAGGACTGAGAAGAATTTGGTTTTGTGCTAATAGACCTAAAATGAGTTGAATTACAATGTTAAAAAGTATTTAGGAATTCTGGAGAGCTTTACTTCAGTGGCGATGTTCATAAATGAAAGCTACAAATCGAGGACACTGGGGATTGATCCAGCAAAATAGTTTAGCATGTATTCAACTGTGTGAATTTGAGTGGTGTCCTTTGTTGCAGTGAGACTATTTTGATTAAAATTATATATATTTGTAAGCAGGGTTCTGGAAAGGGCCCAAAAGCAGACACAGCTTGAAAGACTGAATTTCACTATATTGATATAAGTAAAAACTTAATTTTGTTTTGTTAATTAAAAAAACAGCTGCTAGGTTGTTGAGGCTTAAATTCAGAGTCCTTTGTGATAGAAAGCAGAATGTGGCTTTTCTATTGGCTCTTACTTTGTAATGGTTAAATGTGAATTAAAATGAAAACCAGGTATATTTCTAATCACAGGCTAATCAAGGCCTTCTATACACTAAGAACATTGTGCCAATTTAACTTGGGTCCATTTTTAAGTTTGTCAGTCTAAAATGCTGAGCTGATCTGGTTGTAACACATTTATAGCTATGTTAGCAGTGAATTCTCATTATGTTTGAAACTTGAAAGCTGTTAAACTAACACTGTTACTCTGGATTTAATGTTAGCAAGGCATCAGAGTGAATCTTTTAAATCATCTTTACCATTTGTGAACCAAGGAACAGAGTTGTCCATGGGGCCGCTCTGACAGCATGTCAAAATAAAGTCAAAGCATATTGGTAAGGAGAGGACTTTTCTTAGGGGTGGTGAGTGAAGGAGGAGGAGTACTTTGAGTTACAAGCCTATTAAACGTCATTTGAGTCCTTGACCAGGACAAATTTGTGAAGTTAATCTTGCAACAACTGTGACTTCTGTTAACTTTTTGCAAAATTCTCTGGAAAATATTTTTGGCAGTAATGCTGGGTACTGAAATCTGAATGTATCCAGCTTTGTACTGATTGAAAAAAAATGCTTTTAAAAGGTCTCCTCTACATCCTCTCCTCTGAGTCCTACTAAAGTCATGGACTTAAATTATTCCTTGATCCAACTCAATCGAGTTCTTTGTATGGACTTTGTTATAGAAATCAAAATAAATGGAGAATGGAGGATTGGCTAGCATGCTTTTTGATCCCTTCTCTGTTGTTGACCACTGTTAAAACTTAAATAACAAAGCCAAATTATTTCACCAACATAAGTGAAGAAATATTCTGTCTCTTTCAGTCTAGTAAATTACTAGTTGCTTTCCACTAGCCATCCATCTAAATATCTACACTCAATATAGCACAGCAGATATGGACATTTTCTATACAGTCTGTTAGCTGCAAGCTAGATCTCTTTTAAAGACTATTTACCAAGCTGTAGCTATCCTAATTTAGACTGTGAATCTTTCCTAGGCAAACTGGACCAATAGTATTTGGATAGGAATTTTCTGAGGGACACCTAGGTGCTACAGGTAATGATACTGATAATTTGTTACATAACATTTTTTCCCTTTAATTTCATCTGAAGAGCCAATTTCATTTAAAGGGCCCAGTATAGGTTTAACAGATCCCTTAACAGATGCAAGAGCAACAAAGCTAATCGTCTAAATCTGGTAATTGTCTAAATATGGTAATTAGCCATATTTTTATATGGAATTTACTGGATGTTTGACAAGCTACTTATCCAGGCTGGATATCACGCTATATGTGCTGATTATGTCACCGATAATAGTATGACAGTCCTGAATACTTTCAGAAACACTTACTGGTTTTGGATATACTAACATTTAATCTTTTAGTTATATATTGGTTGAAATTTATAGGTCATTTTGTGCTGCTAGGTTTTGGCAGCTGTGTTAATTATATGCCACAAAACTTACTACAACAGGAACAGAGGAAGAGAGGGGAGGAGTGAGATCTTTTGGCTGTGGTGAGCAGTTGTATCAGCTCAGCTGTCTTATGTAATTTCCTGCAGGGCTAAGGTTCCTGTTTGATGACTTCCAGAAAGTGAAAATGAGCCAGATTTACATTTTAATCAAGTTTAAATCTCTGAAATCTAGTGCATATGTCATGAAATGCAGTTCAGTCCTAGCTCTTTACCTCTGTGTGGAGTAAATTGGAATACGTTAACATAAACAGGAATGGGTAAACCAGGAGAGAAGTGGTGTCAAAATGCCTGTGAGGACATTTAAAGACATCTGTTATGTTTAGTGTGACTAGTGGAGATCAATTTGATCACATTAACCTAGCCACAGAGAGGGGATTAGACTGTTCATTTTTACTTTCCCTTCATTTCAGTGAATGCCCAGCATAGCTTGGCTCTCCTATCTTATTGCAAAGAAAATGGATTGGTCTGGGGCAAATTGAAGATATGAAAAGATGGCACAAGATAATAAGAGTCAGTAGAGCTATTCTAGCATAGAGCTGACAGAGATAAACTGTCATTGGAAATGGGCATAAGCGTGTCTTTTTCCTAGAGTATGAGGCTGAATTCCCCATTTCCTCCCATTTGGAGAGTTAACTGGATGTAAGCTTTTCACATTAAGTGCCTAGTTTAAGGCATCCATGTAGCCATGATTCAATGCTCCAATAACTTTCTCAAGATCTTGTTTCTTGGGAGCTTCTGTGCCCACCTCCTAAATTTGGGCCTAATGCATGGGAAGAGGATTGTACACAGCATAGGAGGTTCACGCTAAGTAGTTAAGTTGAAAAAAACTGTACTGGCTACTCTTTCTCCTATGTCTCCTTCTCTTTCCCTTGAATTGAAAAAAAACCCCCAGGATTGTTCAGAGAGGCTTTTTAGTAGGTTTGTTTTAACTTACATGAGTTCTGTCTTTTGCCTAACCACTTGGCCACATGAGTGCTTGTACCAAAACAATGAGATTTTACTGCAAGAGAAGCAGCAAAGGATAAAGGTGGTGCTTTTAAGCCAACAATGATGCTGATGGTGCTTGTGGATCCACTAACAGTGCAATCTCCTCTGCTGCCCTGAAGCACTTTCTACATGCATTTGGCCCAAATATAGTTTGGGCCACCAGGAAATAAGCTAAATGAGGCATTTAGAAGTCTTTCCAGGGTAATAGCTCTATCAAGAGAGGTGTAAAATGACCCATTCATCTCAAAGAATGAATGTAGTTTAGAAAGTGCTGCGTTTATCTGCCCCATCCAAAAATTTCACTATCCCAATTGCAAACTGGAGAGGAGACAAAGCAATTTCCCATCCCACTAATCTGAAAGGCTCCCAGGAAATAATGCAGATATTGGAGTGAGAGGTGGAGAAGAAGAGCAAAACTCTCTGTTTTTCATGGAATTAAGGCTTGCTGTTGTTGCCTTTCTTTACTTAATGTTGGATTTGATTTTTAGCCTGGATCATTTCTGTGATGCAATTTAAATTACATTCCCAGGAGCAGTTACATGGAAACAAGTTGGTCTTGGCCCCACTGCTATAAGAAACATACTGTAGATCCATAGTCTAAAATAATCTCCTCCCAGACCCTTTCAATCTTACTGTAATGCTCTCTCGCATAACTTAGCATCTGTCAATGCCTCAAGTTCCACTTAACTTGTCTATGAGGGTGCCTAGACTAAATACCAGGTGTCTGATACTCAGTTTAAAGCTGTGATCAGAGCAAAGCCATAGCACAAGCTTAGGTGGTTAAAAAAATACACTCGAAGGGAGAGTTGAATTTAGTCAATGCCATTTTTGAAGGGACTTTTTCTGAGAAATCCCTTCTGCAGTGACACTTGATTTGGTCCATTGTCGGTACCCCAGGAGATGCTGTCAAAAGAAGACACACCAGATTGCTAGACAATCTAACTTCTAAATGTATATCATTCATATTTTCTTTTTGTCTTTAAGCGAAGAGTGGTGCTGAATCATAACTAAAATTCTGCAGTGAAGAAAGTTTTACTGTCCCTTCAATTTATCTATCTAAACATCCTACACATTCAATTTTTATCTGTATAAATGGGAGCAGCTATAGAACATAACACTAAGTGACCCATACACTTGACATCTCCTACCTTTATTAACCAAAAATAAACATGGACAGCAGAAAAAAGGAGATAGCTTTCTGACAGACAACCAAAATGCAAGCTATGCTTTCCAGCTGCAAAGCAGCATAGAAATAGACCCCCATAGAAAAGGAAGCTCACTTCTCTTTGCTAGTTTGTAGCCAGGTAAATCTTGCTCTCTGGAAAATGCAGGTCTGTTTTCTGAGAAAAAAAAACTTTGCTTAGAAAGCTACTTGTGCTTTTCTTTTTTTCTATCAGTTCTTGATTCATGGCTACCCTCTAGTGTTGATATTGAACAGTTTCCAATTTTGAGATTACTAGCATGATCCATAACCATTTGCCCTATCCTGCTAAGAATTTAAATAGTCCTTTGCCTCAATATTTTTGTGAACTGCTTAAAATCTACATGATACTAATAGCATACTAGTGATGAATTCATACAGGAAGAAATTTGTGAGGTAGGATCAGTTCTTGCCTGAATAATGGCATGTCGAAACAGATGTATATTTCTTGGAAGATCTGCTTATTTAAAGACTAAACCAAGTCTTTATTATTTCTTTATTTTCTGGGAAGAAGGGAAACTTTGGGGGAGGAAGCTATACTGAATCACAGAAATGTTTTAGAAAGACTGGCATCCTTGTGCATCACTCACAGAGTTTTAAGGGAAGTTTGTCTTCTTTGCAGTGCTAGCTGCCTTCCTCAGGTTAGCCTTGCTTCTATGAGGGCAGTCACACTGCAGTAAAAACAACTTTTGATCTGCTCAAAGGTACAAGGTAAGGACAGCTCAGAATCTGCTGGGCTGCTTCAACTCACTGTACAAAGCCATTCACTTTTTCTTTTCTTAACTGTGTCAGGTTAGTCAGCTGAATTGGCTTACAAGGGATCCAGCAAGCTCAGGACAGACATGGTGAAGAGTGCACCTTCTTATTGCAATGAAGTATTTAATCAACTTGAGCTGTATTGTGCAGCTAGTCTTGCACTCATGCAGCAGAGCAGGCAGAATATATTAGTGATCCATATCCACTTCAGTTCACAGTTGGATAGCTTATCTAAAAAAGCTAAGTTAAATTCGTATTGAATTAAGCTGTTTGAAGGTATTGGAGTGAATTGTGTGGGATCATAAGTTCTTCTGGTTCACATATGGAGGGAAGTAAGCTATGATTTTAGTGCTGCTGGGAATGGTAAGCTTTTCATTTGGCACAACATGTTCTAGAATATGCCATAATGGAATGCACAGATCCCTTGTACACCTACCAGAGACTGCAGTTCTGTATGCATAACAGATACAAGTTCAAGGATGTATCTTTGAAACAACTCCTTGCGAAGAGAGAAAAGAAAAATAAGCCAATGCTGGTTTTAGTATTACAAGCCAAAGAGTGTTTGTACTGAGAAGCCAGTGTAAAATATGAAAAGCAATAGATAAGCATACACTCTAACAATCCTGTGTTTCTGTCACTGTATAAATGGATATGATCCAAACATTCTGATCTTCTAGGAATCTTTCTCTGACCTCTCAGGAAGTGCTAATCAAATAGCAGATAAAATTTACTGTTTTGGAAATTATTTACCATAAGGTCTCTCATAAAAGTTGAACAAGAAACTAAACCATAGAAAAGGAAACAAAGCATTAGATCCAGTAAAAGATTTTTGTGTTTGAAATAGTTCCTAACATGCCAGAGCCCTTGGAACACAGACCAGAACCCATGTCTGCCCCTTCTAGGTGGGCATCAACCTCTTGTACTTTTCTTTCTGGATCACAGAATCTCCAGTTGATTGCTGCATAGTGGCATACCTTCATGAGGCTGACGGGGCTGTATCCCTACCCTAGCACAGAGCAGTGTTCAGGCCAGAAAGAGGGTAAATGCTGATAAAGGAGTTGGTTGCTTTTCTCTGCAGCCTAACCCAACCCAACCTGGTCTTAGCCCAGCCTAACCAAAAAGAAACCCCCTTTAATGCCTTCAACTATTTAGTTGATTGCATAGGACTAACTTGATAGGATGGTCACAGAGAAGTTTATTGGAAATGATGGGTTGAAGTTTTAAGTGTACATGTTTTCATTGATCAGTCAGAGTGATATTTCCTTTCAATTAAGCCTGCTCATTATGGTATGTAGCTGAAGCAAAGTATGTAAGGTATGTATCTGCTATTAGATTAATATCACTGCTGAAAGATCATTGTCAAGGAATGTGATGGAAATTCATACTTTGTTTTAATTTATATGACTAAAGGTGAATATATTAAAGGGGAGCAACCATGTACTCATGTGGATGTCCTACCCTTACAAATAAGTTATTTCATTTACTATCTGAGAAGCTCTCTGCATGCTAATTTGGTAGAAAGTTCATTAAACCAACCTGTTGTATGGCTGGTGGATCACCATACAGCTGTGATCTGTTGAGGTCTTGCATTTCTTCCTGCTTACAAAGCCTTTCTAACAGTAACTTCTTGCCTTCTGTTACCGTATGCACTTTCTCTGTTAAAAGTTTTTGAAACTGGAGTATGGTGTTCTCAGAAGCACTTTTCTTGAGTGGAACAGGTGACATCTCTGTGGACAAAAGCAAAGTACGTTGTTAAGAGTGCACAAGTCAACAAACTGCTGACTGAAAATCTAGCACATGCTAGATTTTCCTAATGCTGTCTTTCTATTAAGTCTGGTATTGTGTAACGGGTCATTGCATAATGGCTAATAGGAATGAAGTATACCTTTTTCTAAAACTATTCATACTGATCTCTCATATTTAAAGCTTAGGCTTTGCCTAAGTACTGCATATTTACACTTTCATTTATTGTCAATTAGATATTTAATCACTTAGTGTTAGTCCTGTTAATAGAGTTTGTGATGATGTACTGAGAAGGTCAAATTAAAAAATGTGTTGTTTAGATCTGTTTTTTTCACAGAATCACAGAATGGTTGAGGTTGGAAGTGACCTCTGGCGATCAGATCACCTAGTCCAGCCCCTCTGCCCAAACAGTGTTCCCTAAAGCACATTGGCCCAGGACTGTGTCCAGACATTTTTGAGTATCTCCAAGGATTCAGATTCTATAACCTCTCTGGGCAACCTGTTCTAGTGCTCTGTTACTCTCACAGTAAAGAAGTTTCTCCTTATATTCAGATGGAACTTCCTGTGTTTCAGTTTGTGCCTGCTGCCTCTCATCCTATTGCTGGGCATCAGTGAAGAGAGTCCTGCCCCATCCTCTTTCATCTGTCTGTAGACAAGACATCATTTTATTATTAAAAATAAGGGAGGAAAATCCCTGGGAGCTAACTGTCATCCCTCATTCTTGGACTTTTTGATTGGGCATGACAGTTCTTCCAGGAACGAAAACAGCTCCTAATCCTTCCTATATCAGATTGCATACCATATATTTCTGTCCATCCCTTCACTTTTCTCTGTAAGTGATCTTGTAGCATGTTTTCTCTTTGGTAACAACTGTCTTATATTGCTTTTCTCTCGTGCATATGATTTGTCCTTGCATTTACTGACACACAGTGTAGCACAAAAAAGCACATCCATCACTGTGATATCATCCTTATTTTCCTCTGAGAAACACAGGTTATTAAAATAGATTCTTCTTTCTAAAATCTTCTCAGCATTTTCTGGCATTTGGTCAAAGAAGAACCATTTCCTGATGTTTCCCTCATTTTTAGGGATAAGTATTGAAATAAATTACAGTTTTCTGTAAGGCCCACATTTTGATCAGGAGATTTCTTTCTGGGATTGTTGAGGATGAGAGAAGAATTTAATTTTGGAGTTAGTGAAAGAAGAATTTTTCAAACTGTTTGAGTACTTGAAACTAGTATCTGGCATTCAGTTCTGCAGAAGTGTATGGATACTTTAAAAAGGCAGAAGACTCTTACCATCATTCCATGTTTTTCTCTTGACACCGAATGATCCTGTGTTTGCTGTAATATCTCCCACTGAAACTTAGAACAGAAAAGCAAGGTGACTAGGTATTTTGCAAAGAGATACTAAAAGCAAAGTCAGTCACAAATCAAGTACTGAGACAAGTGACTTGGAACAACAGGAGTCTTCTAGTTGCTTGTTTAGCACTCAAAATCAGGATGGAGACACTACTTTAAGGATGCTTGCAGCAGTTTAATAATTACAGCTTTTTTCTAAAGCTTATTGTTTTCCTTTTTGCTGCATCAGCATTTGCAGCATAGAAAGATTACACAGTTCTTTCCTATTATGCTGAAATCTAAAGCAGCCAGGTTAGCTCAAATACTCTTGGTGTTGACAAATTCCATCCACAGAGGGAGAAATGAGCAGTAATATCTTCAGTTTCTGGAACTGGAATAAATTGTCTTAAGAAAGTCATCTAGCATTAGCCCATGGCAGATGGGAAGCAGCAGTGTCGTCTCGTGAGTGTGGATATCCAGCCTCAACTAGTGGTGCTAGGGTGTTCAATGCAAGCTTCTGGACAGCACACTGGGGCTCTGATTCAGGAAGGAGGGCAGCTGGCTTTGAGAGGGCTGCAGCAATTTCTGCTCCAGCTGTCCATCTTGCTTGTGCTGCAAAAAATGGTTCAGTTCCTGAACAAATGTTTGTGACATTGCAGATTATTATCTAGTATATTGAGAAAAATCAGAATTAGTTCAGCTTACCGTAATTCCATTAAGCTATGGAATTATGCATAGCAGTTAAGCTGCTTCTACATGAGTATCCTACCTGGAACCTACCTGGAACAGGGATGGCTGCCTCTGCAAGCTGTAGTGGTCAGCCAGTAATGAGAACTCTTTACAGCTGACACAAGGTAAGCTATTGCAAATCCTAAGTCAGAGGCCTTTGGATACCAAAATAGAAGCAAATTCTTTATATAAAACTGAGTTTGATTCTAGAATATAATAATTATTAGCAATCACATAAACATGACTGCCCTCATTTTTTTTCTTTCCAGGCTATGGTGTAAATTGAATTCATGGAAGTTTTCTTTTTTGAGTTCTTGTATTTGACTTGATCGTTACATATTTCCACAGTTATACCTGGTTTTGTGCTTGCAGCTCTCCAATCATAACATTTCAAGAGCCTATTTGATCCACCTGTGTAACCTGTCACTTTGTCTAGTCCCATTTCAATATATTTCACTGAAGCTTACACAAAAATTCTCCAAGAATCTCATTGAACACTTCAAATGTTTTCAATTTTTGTTAAATTCCTTACTCTAATTTCCTCCAAAGACCATTTCTGTTCTGTGAATATTGCCTGCTTGACCATGCAGATACAGGTTCTACATTTATTTTCCTTAGCCATTCTGGGTACATACCTCACTTCTGTAGCATGCGTCAACAGGCAACTTTAATTTTAAAAGCTGTAACTCATTACTGAAGTTTTTAGTACCTGGTGGGAGGCTAGAACTTTCACATCCCCAACTTGCTGGACCTAGAGGCTGTCTTCTTAGGATGCAGTCAACTTCATCATAAAACCTCATTCTTCTTCTGGGATTACCATGATGTTCATTTTCTTTCTGCAGTGCTCGGTATTCATATTTTAAGTTCTTGTACTTTGTGCGACATTGCTTCCAGTCTCTGTCTATTCCACGTTTCATTAACCTTCTGGCAATTTCCTCAAATATTTCTTTATTTCTTGTGGCTCCTTCAAGCATTTGTTGTATCTTTTCATCTGACCATATGTTTATCAGAGCTCTGACTTCATTATCACTCCAGTGTTTTCCTGCTCCAGTATCATTAACTGTAATAACTTTAAAGTGATTTTGTGCTTCATCCAAGGGAATTTGATTGTCTGAAAATATAAATGAAACGATAACTGAGTATTGCTGAGTACACAGAAATACAAGTATATTTCTAGCTAATGTTTCAGTAGCGAGCTGGAAGATTAATTAACTTTCATAGTAATCTCTTATGAAAATCTTTGAACTTTGCAGTGTGAATACCCATATGTGGTCATACATCACTTAAATATGCAACATACATAGCAGATTAAATCTCTTGTTCCTTGAAGGCATCTAAAATTCCAGATTTTTGTCAGTGTAATTTTGTTACTGATTGGAACACAGAAAAGCAATAACCTATAAGCTTTAAAAGCAACAATGTATCCACAGTGATAAGAAAATGGCTTTCCAGTTTTGTTTAAAATTAGGAGAAGAAAAAATACCATGCAGAGGAAAATGCTTCCAGCAATTCAACAGAAGAAAAAATATTCTTGTTTGCAGCTGTTTACAGGTAGGTAGATGCTAATCATAAAATAAGTTGAACTAGAGTATTAATGCAAATTTTGCTCATGCATGGGAATGGAGATATGAAATTAATTATTAGGTTTAGTGATAAAAATTAAACTGAATTCAGAAGTAGATAGGAGAAGTTGTGTTTACAGTAGAGATTTGGCGGCTCTGGTTCTTGATATTGTAATTACAATGGGATTTTGTTTCAGAGAAAATGCATGGAACTAAATACTCACCTGTTCCAACTATCTGCTTTGCTACTGGCGTACAAGATCTGTCTTCTGAGGTAGTGCTTATAGAATCATCATCTAAAGAAACATGCAGTTTTAAATACAATAGATTTAGACAATTGAATAGCTAATATTATTCTCATGTTCTGCAGGTAACACTTAAATTAAAAATGTCATAAACTATTAGTCTTTGAGGCAACAGATTCTATTCAATTGTCCACTCAGTTCAAATGTTAATAGGAGGAATGACAAGCACAAGTATATGCATGCAGACCTGCCCAGACAGAATGATTGCATAAGCTTCATTTCATACTGTTGAGTATGGATTTTCACAGATCTTTGTGAACTTCCCTAATACATCAGAAAGAAACGGGAAAGAGACATTTCCTCCTTATTCCTACTTACTCCGTTCAGCTCACCTGTTTACCACTAAATAGTCATTTAGAGATCATTCCAATAGGCTAGTTTCAGATTTGGGCTCTGAGGTGTTCCTGATTCAGGAAAGGAGGGAGGGAACAAATGTCAGATTTTTGTGGAAAAGGTTGTATGCGTTTGCCTTTCTTTAGGAGACAGCCATGTTTATATACTTTCGGATAAAAGGCCGGTCTCTGATGTAGAACTTTTGAGACAGAGAGAACATAAACAGAAGAAAAATTGGAAAGCAAACAATTCATTAGTGCCTTTGTCGAGATCTTTAGCCTTAATGTAATTTGCACCTTCTGTATGCAGGAACGGCTCTGTCCAAAACCATTTGCACAGCTTAAATGAGAAAACAGCATTTTGGGGAAGACAGAACTATTTTTTATTCTACTTGCACGTGAGTTCTCTTCAAAATTGTTTTGCAAACAGGATAGAAACATCATTATATTCTTTCTCCGCATGTCTACATAGCAATTTCTTTTTTCTCAGCAAAGCTAAGGCTACAATACCTTTGCTGTCATTTACAGCATAAAAACCTCTCTTTTCAGAAATAATATTCTGGCTGAGCAAGAGCTCTCAGAATTCCTGAAACCACCTGTGGACATCAGAACCCACCTCTGCTGACTGGTTTTTCTTTGTGTGTTTGAACTTCCCTGAGCCTGAAAGTTCATTTTTGTGTGGAATTACTTTTTGGCTTGGAACATTCTCATGTTCTATGAATTGTCATAGTTTTGAATAGTTGGATGTCATAGACCAACTATCTTCAAAAAAAGTTTTTAGTAAAGGATAGAAGTAAATAATCTTTGTATGTTTTGAAAAACTGTGCGCATGGTTTAGATACTGTTGGAAATACCAGATGTTGGTAAATCAGCAGTGGATCATTTTGTGTACCTTTTATAATGGTACTTGCTATAAATACCCAAACTAATGCTTAGACTTAATTATTTTGTAATAGTTTTGTATAATTGTTTTGCTCTATCTTAGACAATTTGGCAAATGCTTGTTTTCATAATCAATATGCTTGTTTAAATTCTATAAATAAGGAAAACAGAGTCAGAATTTAAAATCCCATTATTCTATGTGTGATTTACTTGTTGTGTGAGAAAAAAAAAAAAGTGTTCTTTCATAAGTATGTTAATCCATAACTCAAGAAAATTCTTGCATCTCCCTTTAAGACTTGTGGCTATTGGAAATACAACCGTAGACAAAGGGGGAGCAATAGTTCTACTCCTGAGTTCTTAAGTGATTTTTTTAACCATGTTCCACAGCTTCATTGCTTTCATTCTCTCAACCATGCTGCCCTTCTAATCTTTTTCTGCTGTCGGCAGCGGCATGTGTGTACCACTGACTTCAAGTGATTACTATCCTCTAATGGCTATTACATAACAAGAACAGAGAACTTGTTTGTTTAATAAGGCAGTCCATTGATTCACATGACATTTTATTCTGTCATTCTGTATGAACTGTTCTCTTTACATTAGTGTGACCTTGCTGTGTCTCTGAACTTTCAAGGACAAAGTTTTATGTTATCCGCAATGTAACTTGTGTTTTCTGTGTGGTACTGCTCTTATTGAACTGCTTTAACATTATCCTCAGTCTATAGGCCTTACAATTGTCTTTCATAATTCATCTTACATCAACAACAACTTATGTAAACAGTTGTAACAGCTCTGTTGGTCTCTGAACATCCGAACTCCAACCAACATAATCACTAAGAAGGAGGTTCTTGCCTGGATCACAGAAATATTGCCTTACACAATAGAAATATTCTCATAACAAAAGCTTTCAAAGTAAAGGACAAATAATTATGGTTTGCAGAATTATTATAATAGTTTATTTTCTATTGTTTGTATTAATTTGTGGATGTAAATAATACCCTAATAGTTATATTTTGATCTAGGATGTCAGGCCAATAGATTTCCAAGCAATCTCATTTCCTGTAATACATTTTTTCATGACCTTCCATGGTTTCTAGATCATTAGTTCCAGAAAATGATTATCCTTAACATATTAACATATGTTAACATATTAATGTTTTCCAGTATCTAATTTTAACATTTTTAATAAAAAAAATCTTCTCCTGAATACCTGATAATGAATGTATGACTTTTACATACTGCTAAATCTCTGATTTTAGTTTCATGTTTAAAATAATTCAGACTATCTATGGCCATTGCTGGATAGTGAACAGAATGAAATTAAATGCACTACCTATCATGAATTAGTTTGAAAAGACAGATGAGGTATAAAATATGTTTCTAGGGCAGCTATTTAGCATTCCATTTTATCCTCTCTAGTAATTGTTTACGGAAAAAATTGTATTTGTGTCACAATTAAATGCAGAAGTGTTATCATATCTAGCATAATAAGTGTATTTTTTGGAGAAGTAAATTTTTTTGTAGTGGGAGGGAAGGAGAGATAAATGTTCATGCATTTATGCATTTTTGCACTTTAAAAACAAACAGAAACACGTTTTGTCATACCCAGACATGGAACCAGTATAGTGTGTGGGAATATCCTGTGAATTTTAGAAATATGCAATTCCTTGTAAAGTAGAATGTGCTGTTCTAATCACGAGTACATCATTGACCCACCTATGTCAATTGTCTCCTTCTTTATTTGTGTGGCTTCCAGAGCTGCCTGGGTGGTATTAGTGAAGTCCTCCTCATCTTCGAGGATTTCTGTGCAAAAAATTTACAGAGTTCTCGTTAATTTAAAAGGCCTTCAGTTATGTCGTATCACCAACTTCAGGAAGTCTGCAGTGATGACAACTATCATTAAAGTTTTCATATTTTAATTCATTAAGATTGTCTCCTTTCTTCAGCAGTTTGCTTAAAAGCCTAATTTAAGCACTTCAGTTTGAAGCTGTAGATTAAAATAAATCCAGAGCACCGTATAACAGTTGCTCAAGATCAGTCTATGAATGAAATGTGCAAACCCTAAGTTATTTGCAAACCCTAAGTTATTTAAACCTGGATCAGGGATTTACAACCACAGTCACAGAACCATTCTATAAATTCTGTAAGACATGTTTAATAGCTGGTGACCCTGTATGCAGCAGAACAGGGAAGACAATGACTTTCATAAAGGCTGTCTGTGACTTCTGTCAGGAGTCACTGAATTAGACCTCAAAAGGACAAGGTTGCTTTCACTGACTGAGCATCATGGTGTTCTGCCTGGATGATAAAGACAAAGTATTAAATTCCTGCCCTGAGAGCATCAGCATTTCTGCAGCTGGTGGAAGGGTTTACGTCACACGGGGCCTGGGCAAGCACACAGCCCTGGCCCCGTGGCCCTGCTCTCACCTTGGTGGGGAGGAGAGCTCTACTCCTCTTCCATTGGTTCCCTAGTGTTTAATGGAGAACTCCACCCCTTTGCCCTGGCAGATGATGCAAGTAGGCTTTCAGATCCTCATTTCCAGGTGAGGAAACTGGGGTACAGAGATTAAATGCTGAAGGCCACACTGTAGATCAATGGCAGCAGTATCTGGCTCCCAGCCTGTTCTCAGTCCATTCAAGAATATTGCCTCTAAGTATTTAGCAATAAAATATATTCTGTAGCTGGATATTTTATTAAAAATTATTCTCCCAGATCAAAGTGCGCTTGTTTGTGTCAGACATTCTGTATAACATGAGCAGCATCATGCTCCTTTTTTTGTAAGCCAAAAATGTAGATAGCCTGGCCTGGCCTGTCTTTTTTCTAACCACCATTCTGAGTTTTGGGGTGAGCATGAGAAGAGAAAGGCTAAGCCAAACGAAGCAAACAATCAACAATTTCTCACATGGATAAAACATAGCCGCTCCATCCCCCTTGTTTAGTCAAGGTATAGACTTTTGCCAGCAAACAGGCTTATCCTCTACTTTGTATTTGACGCGTTGCTCAAAAGGCCACCAGAGCAATGCTGTAGATCTCTCTTACTCCCTCAAACTGATACTAGCTACACTCCTCTTGGATACTGTGTTATTATCACTATGTATCCTGTTTCCTCTGCTCATGAGGGAGGAGTAGGAATTTGTCTGCTAATCCTTATCCTCATCTATGTTTTGCGTAGTACAAACAGGGAGCAGAGAATGTCAAAACTAGGGAACACTTCTTCCCTGTGTGCCTTGTGATAACTCTTTAACAGCTTGCAAATTTGCTGCAGTCTCTGTCACACAGAGCTGTGGAACTGGATGCAAACAACTCTGGATGCACAGYTGTGACTTTTTTTCTGCAGACTGAGTATGCCTCAGGCTATGCCAGTGAACAATCAAGGACTTCTGCTGTGGCACTTTTCTGAAGCATTCTTCTTGAGAGGAGTTGTTAGCAGATGTTTTAAAACATTATCTTTTGGCTTTATGTCTGTACTTTTAAAAATTCCAAGCACAAGGCAGCAATCATTCAAAAGAAGCCAGACTAAGTGCCTGAATATGTACAGATTTAAGATCTTAACTTTAAGCAATCAATTTTTAAGAAGCCCTTTGCTACCAGCAGTATCTTGGCAGTATCAGGACTTCAGTTTTTTCCTGAGAGAGATATACAGCAAAGCTTAAGGGACACCAAGAATCTTTAAAAATAATGACAAGTCATTTGTTTGAAGCAAAATACTGTAGTTTTTTAAAGCACAACAGTATACTAACATTCTTTAGAATACTTTTTTTCATAATCCAGTGATCTGTTATGTGGTAGTTCAGATTTAACCAAATATCACAGATTTAATCAAAAATCACAAGGTCTGTGGTCATAGTGGATATTCTGTGACAAATCTGGAACGTATATGTGTATTGAGTTTGCACTGACCACTGTTACTTCCGCAAACTCAAACAATCAGATCTTCTGAACAGATTTCTGGAATCAGCCATCCTTAAAAGTGATCCAAGGAAATAAAAACTGTGAGTCAAAGTGACTAAATATTGTTTTACTTCCAGATTGATTTAATATAGATATCTGTTATCAGAAAAGAGAAAATGGCGGCAACCCTAGGCTGCTTTCCTTGGTGCCTTTTGCCAAAAACTAAATGTTTGTTGTGATTGATACAATGCTCCTGCACCCTCTGCTGGCAGTCTGTAGAAGAAGCTACTTCGGTGCAATGGTGTGAGAGAAATTTCAATTGCAGTCTACAGAAGAACTTCTAAGGATGTATTTATCTGTATTCCTTCTCAGGTGGCCATTTGCTGTTCTTTGAGTGTGAATACATTTGGTCAGGGGAGAAAAAAGACTCAGTGAAACATCAAATAACTAGAAATTGGTTTGTTGTCTTTTGGCTAATGCTGATTTGACTAATACTTTGACTAACACTAATAACATCTGAGTATCTTCCTTTACAAAGAATGCATGGCAAACTTGATTGAATATTTCATAAAGATAGGCAATTGTGACAGCATTACAATGATTAATAATTCAGATCCACATGTAGGATCTGATGCATATGCATTTCTGTACATTTATGTTCTTCTACAGTAGACAGAAAGCTGATGTCTGCCCAAGTTAGCTGCTATGTTTCTGGACAAGGTTTGCCCATAGCTCAGACTACAGAGCTATGATCAGTTAGGAAAAGGCTGTCCTGTGAAACCTCAGTGCACAGTTAACTGAATTTCTAAATTTTTATATTACATTTTTTTTTTTTTGGAATTTTTAAAAAAAAGTCACAGCTGAGTGTATATATAAATTACAATTACATGCTTGTTGAGAAACAGTTTTCTATGGCAATTAAGTTGAAAATGGAATACTCTTTAAGAATGTCACAACTTAAAAGCTATACTTTTGAAATCAAAAAACCCATGTAATGTAATATCCTTATCTGATTGCATTTTTCACTATTAATCAGCAAATGAACTTATGAATATAAAGGTAATACAATCTCATAAACTACCACTTTTTCACTTTAAAGTCCTTTGAGCGATCCAGGAAAGGCATGTACCACAATCAGAAAATAAAGACCTCCATGATATTGTAAATTAAAAAATATACATCTTTTCTCTGCATTAGATAATACCTTACTATGTTACCATAAATAAATCTAATTGGTTTTTATCACCTTTAATTAAAATGATTTTAGTCTGTATTGTTCATACAGAAACAAGGGAAAGAATCTGGAAAGTAAAAACAGCATCACATTAAGGTAGAGTGCAGTGTTTTTGCCTTTTTTCCACAGAAGTTAGAACTTTAGTAGGATAGGCTGAGCCAGAGACACATCTAAAACACTTGCTATTTTAATCCTTGCCAAAATAAGGTAGGCTATAGATAGCCAGTATCCACAAAATACCTTAAAGGAATGTTGAAGCAGCAAAAATGAGTATGCAAAACTTTACTGGAAATACTCAGTTAACATTTTTTTAATTAACTGATTTAGAAGATTCAGAAAGGTACAATATTGCAGAGCTGTAACCAGTTGAAAACTGTCAGAGGACAGTGCAATAGCACTATCAAACCTCTTTTTTATTACAGTGTCTTACCACTGTCCATATATGTGTAGTAATTTTGCTTCCTTCCAGAGAAAATGTGGTATGGTGTATTTTACAGGCAGTCTTAACTGGGTCCCACAAGTACTATTTATGATCTCTTACATATTTTGTCTCTCTCAAAATGAGGTCTCTATAGGAAATCACTCTTCATCACAACCTATTTTTCCCTAATAAATGCCTCAAGTGGCCATGGTGATCTGGTAAAGGCTAGTTATATCCTTTAGTTATATATTTTCCGTAAGGCAAGAATGCTGTTGTCAAATTACTTCTCATGATCAACCATACCTTTACTTACTTGTCATAGCTGTTTTGTTTGTTATATGCAGAGCTGCCAGATTCTCTGGAGTAGTATTTACAGTAACATACTCTGTCGGAAGATTTTTTATTTGACATTAAAACCTTTCATGTTCACATTAGACCATTTTAAATTCTGTAAGACTATACCTTAATGCCTTATTTATGAGCATATTATGCCTCATGCTACTATAGAAGATCATGAGATAATCTTTACTGTGAAGAGTCAAGTCTGTTAGTATCCCAGAAAGACCTTCATATGTTTCTCCAGTGAATGTTAAACTCCCATTTCCCCAGAACATTGAGTTTTCAGATGTAAAACATAATGTTCCTTTGAAAGGAACATATGAGTTTCACATTCGGTGGTCAGCATAAAACAGATGATAGTGACACTCTTAACTGAAATTTTGATCCCCCGATGTGAGCATAATTACATTAAATATTGATCAAAGTTATACTGTGAAAAAAAGAATACCACATTAATTTATGCATAGGATACTTAACAGTTCTAAAGGTTGGCAAGACATAATTTAAGTAAATGCAGTAATACATGGCACTGAACTTAGACTAATAGTTTCTTCTTCCTTACATCCTGGTCCCTGAATCTTTGAAAAAAATTCTTAATAGATTGTTTTTATCAAATTTAGCAGAGGAGTTCACTGTGAATGTGTATATATATATATATGCCTCTATTTATTAAATCTATGGCTATCACTCTGATGTTATGTCCTGTTTAAAAGCTTTTTAGGCCTTTGCAGTTTCTAACTGTCATTGCAATGTGGACTTACTTTAGAAATCCATTTTAGCTTCCTAAATTTAGGGTTTTGTATAAAATAAAAAGACTTTCAATTTTACCTGAGTCAGAAACTTTCTTTATGTCTGCAACCCGTAGGTCTTCTGACATATTACTAATAGAGTCCTCTTCACCTCTGTCTCCAGGCATTTCTGTGTAAATAATGCTATGTTAATTAGGGTACCACATCAGTGTACTATGTAAGTACTATCCTCGTACATGACCATGTGAGACCACGAGATCTGTCTAGCTTGGATCTTGTTTATGCCAGTAGTCAGCAGTAGTTGCTTATGGAAAGAGTCTAGAAACAGGGCAGCTGTAGCGTGAAGCTGCCCTCAGAATGCACTGCTGGTTCTCAGCAGCCTGTGGTTTAGGTACGTTCTCAGGCAGCGACTGTAACACTCATCTTTGTTCTGTATTGCTCTTACCCACTTCTTCTGTTCACTTACTAGCTGTTAGTCTTATGTTTGGTCACCATAATACCATCTTCAAAATTCTACAGTGTAAAATTCTTACTCTCTAATAAACAGTTTTAAGTTTATCTTTGTTCTTAAACAACAGGCCTATTTCTGGCTGTATGTACCAATAAAAATGTTTAAACTCCTGCATGGTGTAGGTACATCAGTCTACTCTAATTCTGCATTAATCAATCCATTAGCAGGTTATCCATCAATAACCACGCAAAAGATAAATGCAGATTCCATTAGCATTCTTTGTGCTATGCTTTGTGCTATTTTTACATTAATCATTTATCTCATGGATTTGGGAGTCTTGCTTCAAAGGCCAGTAGAGTGGGGCTATTTGGAACTATAAGAGAAAGGGAGTTTAAATGTCAATATATAACTAATGTCTACACTACAGACTTCTTTTGCTCATTATCTTCATTTTCCCAATCACATAGTCTGACCATTTCTGTGACCCATTTTTTATCTAAGCTGGAAACACTCTCTTCTGTCATGATTTTAATTTGGATTGGTCTCTTTATATCTTTTTCTCTTGTGACCTACATGTTGATCTCTTTTTTTTTCTCTTGCAAGTTTACGCTGTTTCTCAGTTCTGTTAAAAAAAAATTGTTTGAGGCAACTACTCAATGTCAGAGATTACCTTATAATATAAACTACTGATTCAACAAGTAAGTTTCCACTCAGTGTTCTCCTTCCCCAGCAAATCGTTTAAACTAGCTTGTTGGCTCTTTTTTTTTTTTTTTTTTTTGGGGGGGGGGGTGTTATCTTAGGGTCTCCATAGTGCTGGAAAGCTAAAAATTTTAAATGATAGGGGTAGCTGAAGTACTTACCTATGCAGTCCTTTTCTGATTTTGCTTCAGTCCATTCTGGAGGCCTCCCACTTTCATCACTATTTGATTTACTTGCTTGTTCCATGGTGCTGCGCCCCAGAATAGCATCCAGTTCAGTAAAAAATTTCATACTTTTGCTTGTACTCCCTGAGTGTTGGGCATTTTTTACATTCTTGTATTCATGTTTCAGATTTTTATATTTTGTCCTGCACTGCTTCCAGTCCCTGTCAATTCCAAACTTTTGAAGTCTAGCAGCAACCTGTTCAAATATTCTTTTATTTCTCACTGTCCCCTCCAGTTGTTGCTGGATACTTTTGTCTGACCATATGCGTATCAGAGCTCTGACTTCATTAACAGTCCAGTGTTTTCCTCCTTCGTTTGCTACTGTTGGAATAAAAGTCGTTGTTTTGGAAGCTGACGTTGGATTACCTGCATCGTGTGGGGTAGGGGAGAGACACAGATTCAGGTTACCTGCATTAGATAGTTGGGGTGGGGAAAGGACAGAGAGAATGAGAATGAAGTATTCTGTTTCCTAATGGCTTTTCTCTCCAAAGAAATATGGAACAAAAAATGACATTAAAGTAAAGGTATTTGTCAGCATTTTGTTAATTAAGATATCATTTTTTTCTTCTCTTGAAAATTATATTAAGATAGTGCATGTGCATTTAATTAACTAGAGTGGAATATTTCTTTCTTTTGTTCCCAAATACGTTGAACTTTTACTTGAAATATACTTGAGAATAACTGATTAACTACTTTGTTATTGAGAGATTAGTCTGGAGAAGACTGTCATCCGAATGATGCAAAGTGCTGTATTAACACAATAATAAACTGGGCTCTGAGTCACTGACGCTAGCATAAAAGCTTGTAAAGCTTCTACATTCATGTTATACATTTGGTTTTATACACATGCACCACTTCAAACCAGGCAAAGACACGAAGAATCTAATCCTTAATTCTAAGAACACCTCTTTGGTGGGGAGCTGAGGAAGGGAGACTTTTGTGTTGTCACGCAAGAATATGTGCAATATTGAGCCTAGTCCTCATGGAACAGAGCCTCCCCCTTTTTCCATGCAGGTCAGTATAAAAATTAATGTTTGAATAACCAAAAATTAATTTTTGAGTAAAAATCAAAATCTGCAAAACTAGTAAAATAATTCTTTTGACTTTTTTCAGTCTTTTTTTTTAATGATTTACTTGTTTGTAATAATTAATTTGCTTAAAGACTTCATTCTGATCATCAGATTAGTTGGGAAAGTTCCTTCCCATGCATTTTCTAAATCTAGGCAAAAAAATACTTCTCTTTCAAACAATTTCAGTGCTTTATCAGAGAGAGCAGACAAGAAAGTGCATAGTAAGTGACACAGTTTTTTGCAGTCACAGTGAGGTAACAAATGCCTTTGCAACTGTCTTATTCTAAAAGAGGAGCCAGGCTGTGGAGGTTGGATACTTTTTAGTCACTGAGCCTTTCTGTGATGGCATAAATATTTGACCTTTGCTTCCACGTACAGATTCAGTGGGGCATAGTTATGTATAATAACCTGTCCGGGGACAAACTTGTCCCCAGTATAGTAATAGATGCAGTAACTCTTTGCAAGTCTCCAGAATTCATTCTGTTTGTGAAAAAGCTGTACTGAAAGATAACAACTTTTCTCTTGTTAGTCCTGCCTTAATTTGAAGCTCACTCAGTGAAGCCAGCTCACTGATAGGTTGTTGAGGAAGGTAATTTTCAGGTGACATATCAGTTATGCTTTCTTCATTTCTTCCTGAACGAGTGAAAGAAAACGCTTGTTCACATATGAGTGCAACCATAGGACTTGCCAAGGTTGACAGCTGCCAATATCAGATAAGCTTGATGTAGTCTCTACTCAGTGCTACTGGGATTATTTCAACTAACTCTTTCCAAAATGGTTTATTTTTCACCATGGAGACCAGAGAAAAGGCCTAAGAAAAGAATGTGGAAGGTGCTCAACTAGCTCTGCGTTTCTCAGTCAAAGCCATAGAGTATGGGATAATCTGGGACGGATAAAGTTTCCTTAGCTCTTAATTAGACAAGTACTTCTTGTTAATAAGTTCATTTGCAACTGAGCTCACCTCCCATTGTGGATGTTGGGTTGTACAGATTCTAACGAGGCAGTGGATTGCTCATGTGATCTACTATATGCAGAGTAAGCAGAGCATGGTCAAAAGTGTTTGCTTTTTTTGTTCCTCATTACTTCTAAAAATGTTGTGATTCAAAGTATTTTACCCACCTTGAAACAAAATTATAGTCACTGAAAATTTTGTTTATGTTTCAGATGTATTTTAGTCTAGTTAGTTTTAAAATATTTTAAAATCATTTCAGAGAGGATATCCAGTATTTTCTGTCTGAAAGATGTCTTGATATTTTTTGATATTTTTCTGAGCTTTGACAAAAGGAGAAAAATTGTTGGGAAATCTGCTGAAATTAACCCAAAACACTAAGCAACATAGATATAAGGGGCTTAGCATTTTTTTTTCCACTGGCAATTGAAATAGTGCCTGAAATTTAAAAATTAAAATAGGCACAAGGAAAGACTTTTTAGTACCAGTGCATGCTTGAGAGCCCCTGCAATTGAAGTTATTTTGCTGGCTTTGTATAAAACAGTATTCTCAGAAGTAAAGATTTTTTTTAGAAAGCCAAACAAATCTGCTTGGCAGGGTGTTGCAAAAGCACTCATGAACAACATGGATTTAGGCATTTTCCTGTAAATATTGATTCAGGTACTTAGTGCAAGAAATGTATACATATATATTTATTATTATTATATATTTTATATATATATATTTACCCACATATATATATGTAAATATAAAATTCTATATGAGACTCTTGTCTCTTCAAAGGGGTGTACTGTGCACTGTAAAAGCCATAGCATTAGATGGGACATTGTTTTCTCTCTGAATACGGCACCTTGCAGATTCTCTAGCAAAAATTTTAACTGGGTTGGGAGAAAATGTATGGTAGGGTTGAGCAGGTATGTCAAAAATAGAAAAAGCACTTCAGAAATCCTGGAAAGCGTTGCTGTTCATCCAGGCAAGGAATAAGATAGCTAGTTACCTACTGCTGCTTAAATTGTGTTCAGGTTTCTCTGTTTCCTTTAGCAGCCCCTTGAAAGGGCTCACACTTAAGTTTTGCTCCCTCTTTCTGGGCTGCCAGATTTGTGCCTTTGCTCTGTAATGGCTTTCCTCAGCAAAAGCACCGTAGCAGCACAGCTCCCAGGTAAGTCGTATGCTTGGTGGGCCTAAAGCATTGCTCACCACCCCTTGCATGGGAAGCAGATGCTAATGCTTTTAGACTACTGCAGGTCTGAATTACTCAATGGTAGAGGTCTGACCACTGCATCTCTGTCCTAGCTCAGGCCTTTTACTCTTAGCAGAAATTACTTGAGCCAGAGAAAAGCCACAAGTTAGTAGGTGCCTCACACACTACCATTTGGAATGCTTTACACTAGCATATCGCAAAGTATTTTTATGTATTTCGTCAGTGTTGTTAGTACAATTAAACTATAGCATGGGATGTGTTTTGAGTGTGAAAGGTGGTCATGTAGTGGTTCTGTTGCATACAGTGGTCACTATCTGTTGATGTGTTAGACTGCTGAGTCCTAAAAAATGGGAAGGTGATGGTGCGAAAGTATGACCATTTTAAAGTGGTGTTGATCAGAAACGGAATGATGGCATATTCAAGCTAGCAGAAACTGCTGTGACAGCCATGTCGCTTTTTAGTTTTTGTTCTGTCTCTCTGCACCATCATACTATACCTAGTTGAACTGGTCTGACATGGGACATAAAATGTAGTGGATCTCCTGAAGCATCCTCATCATCTTCTAAAGAAACTGATATTTCACCTGGGAAGGAAAGAGTTTTTAGATGAAAAACAGGTATGGACTCAATTAGCTTAAATTAGTTTAACTGAAAATGTCCATACACAATGAGATTATTTTGAAATGCAAAATAATTTTGGAAATTACAGAGTTGTTAGTCATAAGGGGACAGAAGTTATAAAAAGCAAAATAAAATATTTCAATGCTTACTTCTGAAGCCTTTTAAAGGTATATATAATTTTAAAATTCTTGTAGAAACTGACTTGATTCTAGTTGACTTGTTTATGCTTTTTTGACTCTCAATATTTGTGGACTGTGCATTAAAAGTATGGCTTGAAAACAGATAATGTAAAGTATGAGACATACAAATAAATGTGGAGTTCACACATAGGTTCAGATTACTTTGCACATGGATTCAGATATATATTATTTATATAGCGATGATTTTTTTCCAAGAAGAGTATTAAGAGAAGTGCATGAAGAAGACCAGAACATTCTGCAAAGAGTCCTGGAAATCTATGGAATTCATTAATGGTAAAAGGAAAGTGGGAAAATATTTTGGCTAGAGAACAGATGTATTTGTAATGGGCTCAATTCAGCTAGTGCTTTTTACAGTATAGTGTTCCTTCATTTGATTAAAAAACAATACTGTAGGAACTGCTATGTTAGCTTGGAAAGCAGCAGATACAAGTCAGGTTCTGAATCAGCTTAATTTTCACAGAGAACAGATGGTTTTAAATGGTTCTACTATGGTATACTGTGTTCAACATACCATGTTGATAGAAGGTTTGAAATGATGATTCAATGTATGTTGAGGGAGTTACTATCAGTTCCAACCAGGGAGGTTGAAAATCAGAGCCAGAATCAGGTCTGTATTGCAGTAGTTCATACGAAGGAAATTATTAAAGCAGTTATGTGGAATGTGGTATCCCTGAGTTAGGTGAAGTTGAAAACTACATTTATGTTCATTTGAAAACATTACTCTAAATTCCCCTAACTCTCAGCAAGACTCAGAATGACCCATAGATAAAATGTCCTGCTCTGTAGCTGCCCTCAGCTGTCTGCCTTGTTTCTCTGGCAGAGGCTGTTACCCCCTGGAGCTGAGTTGACGGAAGAAAAAGTGTACTTGTGCCGTCACTGCTGTGCTTTTATCTGTTCAAGAGCTGCAAAGCAAACTATGGAAAAGGAGGAACAAATTCTTTGTTGGAGTGCCACTGAATGTGCCATGGGCATTGTGATGGACAAGTTTCTTTTTTAAGTCCTGATAAATGAAAATGAATAGCTGCTCTTAAGCAGTGCTATTTACACAGTAATGTTTAAAAAGAAACAATTTAAAATTTATGAATAAGTTAACACAAAATGGTATTGCAATACTTGGAAAAAAAAGCAAGAAAACAGTTCATTTGTCTATCTTGCATAGCCTTATTCAATAAAATATGTATATAAAATACTTGTAAAGATATAATGTGAAAGTCCAAACATGGAAAATGAGCAGCATTTTAAAGCCAGCATTGCTGAAGGATCTTTTTTTTGCGTTTCTGGTAGCTATCTAAGCTGGTACACATGACAATATTTTTATTATGGTTTATTTCTGTTCTCACTTGATACTTTTTCTGCATTTGCTGCTATAAAGCAAAGAGCAGGGAAAGCAGCTAGTATGTTAATAGTTAAACACAAAGAAAAATATAAGAGAGTATAGATTACTTAACATGAATTATTTAAGCCAGCTTTATTTTTGTTGTTCAAATTCAAAAGTTAAAACTAATCAAAGCACATTAACAAAATAAGATCATTCATTTGGACTCCAACCAATGATACTGTCACAGAGCACCATCACATTACGGGGATTTTCTTGGTTGTTGATTACTGGGATAACACCAAACCTGACTTTAAGAGAAGTGAGTATATTGAGTTTTATCTTTTTTTAATGATCATATAAGTGAGACTGTGTGTTTGCATCTGAAAATGTGTATTTTTGGAAGATAACATGAACATCACTGGCTGTATATGCTTTATGCAGAAAGGGTCATCTTTTGACCAAGAAGCTGGGAGTCAGTTTGTGTTGCTAGTTAGTTTGTCCTGAAACATCTCGCCCTGAGATTGGACTATCATTTTAAAACACTATTTTCTTCAATTACACTTGCAAGAGAAAACTGTGAGATACAAAACCCTTCCATGTTAGAGATCTACAGTTCAGTCCCACAGGAGTACTCTCTTCTTTCCCTCCTTCCGCTTCCTCCCCTCTCCCCAGCGTTCTCTCAGTAGCTGAGAGAATCAGCAAACCAAACCCCAAGGCTCCCTCTGAGGCTTTAGAGTAGGGATGGGTATGAATATTTAGACTGAGGCTAAGCAGAAAAGTAAAAAATGAGTGTCTTTGGGAGCTTTCACTGCCCCTTGTTATGTTTTTCAAATGAAACAAATTAGTATAACTTAACTTTCCCTAATTAAATGAGATGTGCATATTGTGAATGTTTTTGGCATAGTTCTTGGTTTATTTATAACATTTTGGTTTTGCTGCACCTCCCATCCAAGTCAGAAGCCTTGGCATCCTTGGCTCCTTCAGCTCTGTCAAAATAAGGCTTCTCAACCTCTTGTTAAAGGAGGAAGAGAGCGTTTTTCTCTCCTCTCCTGTGTTGCTCTGTGGTCAAAAGGGAGAAACCCAGGAACGGACTTTCAAGGACACAGATGCGCTTTGGGTTTTTTGCCTTGTGGAAGATACCTGCGTGAGAACAGTCCCATTTCTCCTCAAGGCAGTGGGGCAGTTGCGGGGTTGACTGCAGTAGTCGAAATAGTGGGCTTTCTCCAGCGGTGCGGAGAATGGCATTTTGTTCTGTGGCAGTGCTATGTTCGGATCAGCTCCCATGAAAAACTTTTGACATCAGCTTGCAGAGCCACAAATGCCATTTTAGCCTTAGAACCGCACTTCTAAATACTGAGCTTGACAGTTTCCCCTTAATAGGCATTGCAACTCTGACTGTAATAGGAAAAGGACTGGGCCTCTCATACAGTGTTACTTCCTTGACTTATATTCTTAAAATGAAGAAAGTTAATGTTCTGACAGCTATCCTCTCTGCTTCTTGTTAGGGATGTATCCTGCAGCCATTTATATCTGAATATGGTTTCATTGTGGCTGAATTATGGTTGCTGTGAGAATCTTCACATTTAAATTCTTACTATTAGCATTGTATTATTACAGCTAATTACATTTGATTTCTGTTTATTCACAAAACAGATTTTTTTTTTTTAATGAAGTATTGGAAATACTTGTGCATTTAACTAAAATGAGGTATTTAATTTAGGATTATCACCTTTAAAAAACAGATTGTCCCAATGCTTCAAAATTAAATGCCTCTAACCCAGTGTAATTTTTTTTATTGTTACTATTCTAGGTTGAGGTTCACAGTTGAAATTAACCTTTTCTGACTTAAACTTGCTGGAGGTCCAAGACAAGTGAGAATTAGGATTAACAATTTGGGCAAACTGAATCAAAGCACACAGGGTAATCTGTGGCCAGATTCTGAGATGATGGGTGCTCTCCTAGTTTCATGCAGTTCTCTGAAGTGTAACAGCTTGCTTTAGCCAAAGATTTGGTCCTCAGTTCTGCATGTTGAAAAAAAATGGAGTGCAGCTGCAAAATACAGTGCAGAGAGCATGCATTAAAAATTATAAAATTACCATTTTATTTTTAAATTTCTTCAGACAGATTAGACACTTTCTATTAGTGAAGACACATTCTGGGCAAGCTCTTCGGTTAAGATAAACAACGAAAAGTATGAAAAATGTCAATTTCTGTTTTTCAAAGCTGTAAAACAGCATTGTAGAAGGAGACTTTCAAGAGTAAAAGGGCAAAAGCTAGATGTCCAGCTCCTTTCAGTTCCTTTGGCAATCTCCCCTAATGCTAATTTAATGTTTTCTGTTTTCTTAAAAAGATCCACAATCCTCAGTTAATGTAAACCTGTACATACTTTGGGAACAAACTAGGCTCAGCTTTGAATTTCTCTAGATCTCTTTTTAGCCATATTATCTTGGTACCCATAATTATTATTGGGGCTTAGACCTCCATGACATTTGGGATATGAGGTGGAGATTTGGAGTGTCAAATAGCGAATTGTGGCCTTAATGAAACATTAAGTACAGCCTAAATATGTATGTAGAGAGGGCTGAACAAAACCTGAGATGCAACTAATTTGGTAAAAATTCCTTCAGAATAAAAACACTTGTATTTATTTTTCTTGTCTCAGAATATTATGTTTAAAATTGAGATCAGTATGAGCAGTGTTACTTTGCTCAGTACATTACACTTTTTAATGTGAAGTTCTTAAACACCCCTTTTAAACATCCTGGTAAACATCTTTGTTTTTCAAATATTTAAGCGAATTGCTTACATAATAATTTAATTTACATTTGGTCGTCATATCTAAATTTTCAGTTAAAAAAGAATAAAAATCGATTAGAAATTTTAGTTACATCATAAATAATTTTCAAAGAAATCATCACAGCTTCAACATTTTTTATGTTTCTCTCTGAATTTGAGCTCTAAGAAAAGCTTTGTATTGCAATTGAATGGCAAAGAAAAAAGTAGCATTTCTTCATTTAATGTTTGAACCTAGTTGCTTAGTGCCTGAGCCATGACACCAGTGGGTCCTGAGTGAGCTTTTAATACAAGCAGTTAATATAATTTTGTTAAAATTATGCTGTATTTACAGGCTTCAACACTGGTGGGTGCTAAAATTTTTCCCCTCTGTGAGGAGTGCATCAAGTCAGTTACTGTTCTAGCAGCGTTGTTGAGGCTGTGCAACCTCAGCTTCAAGTCTAGCAAACTTAAGATTTTATTTTTTTTAAGCAAAGACAGAAAATAGAAGTGAAAATAGTTTTTACCTTGCGTGTTGTCTGTTGTGGGGCTTGTGTTCAGCTGCGTCTCAGTTGCAGAACACCTGCCGTTTTCTTCTGCTGCTAATTGTGTGACAGGTTCATATCGCAATATGGCATCCAGATCATGAAAAAACTTCATGGTTTTAGTGACATCTCCAGAGTTGTGGGCATATTTAACTGTTCTGTATTCATACTTCAGATTTTTATACTTTGCACGGCACTGTTTCCAATCTCTGCAAACTCCTAACTCCTGTAATCTTTTAGCAATGTAGATAAATATTCCTTTATTCCTCAGGGTGCCATGGAGTTGCTTTCTGATATTTTTTTCTGACCAGACGCTTAACAAGGCTTTAACCTCCTCTTCAGTCCAATGCTTTCCTGCTCCACTCTCCATGTTGAAAGTGACCTGGAAATGATTCACTATTTCTAGCCAAGATTTTGTTTCCTAGGAAACCAGACGGCTGGTTGTCAGTAAGCTCCACCGAGATGAAAGGATCTAGTTTTACTGGCTCAAGCTGCCTGAGGGGAGTAACTTGAGAAACTGCCAAATAAGCAGGCTCCGTATTAGAGGCAGACAAATAAAGCAGCTCAGGCACAAATGATTGCTAAGGAGCGTTAGTGTCTGCATTAAGATAAGGCGACCTTCTGTGAGATAGAAAATGAGCAGAACAGCAGCTAGATAGGTTTGCTTTAACCCTTGCTGTGTAAAATGGTTTGAACACTATGCGTAATGAAAGTTAAAAAAAAAAAAAGAGAGAGAGAGAGTTGCACTATCTTGTTCCTTTAAAAAAAATTCTTGTGCCTGCCCTTTGTTAGGAATGAAGTGCAGGGACTGAGCCATGTGGGCATTGTAGCAGCTTCTGTTTCCCAGCGGGGTAACATTTTGAGATAGTATTGCTGAGACTTCTGAATAAGTTGCAAGTTAAAATATTTCATACTGTAGTAGCATGAATGACTATCTATATACATAGGTACACATGCTCTTAKTTTGAAATTAATCTATATAGATACATTTTAACTCTTCATTATTAGTGAGTTAATAAAAAGCTTGCATACTTCACTTAATTGGTAAAATTATATAAGCTTCTTAATAATGAAATTGAGCTTAATTGTCTTTCCTTAGGACTTTAATAAAGATATAATCTAATTACTTGAAAAGGCCTTTCGTTCGGGATGTTTGCTTCTCTCTCTTTATCCTGTTTTATCCTGTCGATATTTAAAGGAATGCTGTCAACATTTAAATAGAAATTGTCTGAAATATTAAAAACTGAATTAAAAGTTCCTGAATGCAGTATATCAACTTCTAAGTTTTATTACCAAGCTTTATGTTTATAGATAGACATATTAAACTCATTTCTTTGAATTTAGGAAGAATGTCCTCACTTCTGCAATTTTTTCCTTGAGGATTATCTGTGTCAGTAACTGGGTAAATTTGTTCAGATATGTATGAGATTTATTTTGTTTTGTTTTCTGTAAGCAAATGTTCTTTAAAATTTTGCTTTACATGCAAGGGGGGCTAGTAACCAACACAGGAATTCTAGTCTTAGAGAACGTTTGTAATGGAAACGTTCAGTGGAAGATTAGAATCTATTATGTAGATTTTTGCACGCAATTTTATTGTTGCTTATCCTAAGTAATTCCAGCAATTTCAATTACAGTCAAACCATTAACATGTGAATAGCATCTTGTTCTAATATACTAATAATATTCTAAGTTTCCAAGAAAAAATCTTTCCCTTTCCATCATTATTATAAGAAAAACTGATCTATTAACTCATTTCCACTAAACAATTTAGACATTATTGTGTCAGGATTGTGAAAACTTTGTCTATATGAAAACGAACTGGGAGTTTACCAGTCCACCAAAGTCCATGTGAATGTTATAGGAATAGTGGACTATAGCAGCAGTTTTATTAGAAGTAACACTTTGCCTTATTTTATGAAGACTTTAAAGGAAGATAAAGCAGCCTGCACTGTTACCTACAGAATTTCAGTCTGCAAAACATATATTTCATGGATGAGGACTGTGTTATAAAACTCGGGCAGTTGTGTAACACTTGCTGGCATTGTCACAGCAGTTTTACGGAATCATGCACAACTGGCGCTCTGAGGTTGATTTGCCATAAGAACAGTATTTCAGTTTTTAGGATTGAGTAAAGCAGACTTTATGCTTGGGTTCAGAAACTGAGGTGCCCGATAATCCATGTGGCTGAGCACCTAAGTCTGTTATCAAAGGGTACACATTTTTATAGGTGTAAATGTTCACTGAAGTGCAGTAAGGAATAATCCATTCCCTTAGGCGAAAACACCATTTTTAAAAAAAGAATGAACACAAAAGAAACAATAACAGAAGTAGAGTGGGAGCCCAGACAACTATCATGGCAAAGTGGCTTTTCAGATTAAGCATCTGCTGTTACTTTATGCCGACACTGAAAYTGGCCTGCAATAAGAGCCTGAGCCAGTGCTTATTAATGGAAAGATTTCCACTGAATTCAGTGGGCTTAAGCACAAGCCTTATGTGACTGTTTTAAAATAAAGCATAACATGGGCAAGAAACCACAATTTTGATTACAAGTCTGTAAAAATAAAACAACAAATTAGATTGCTTTAAAAATCCAAGTTGTAAGGAATAGAGGAAAACCCACTGATCCATGCTGTGTTAAAGCATTTCATTCTAAGTGTTTCMGTGCTTTACGTTAATTGTGTTTTGTCCGCAGGGGCCAAGAGAGTGCTGGAATTGTGACAAGTGATGGAGAGTCATCCCAGGCGTTCAAAGTACATAAGGTAAAATGTAAATATATGTTTTGGAGATGCCCAACTGAGATGCTGAAAGTTCGTTTTACCTGGGAATTAGAGTAATTGGAAAGGCAGAAGTAACATGTTTTTGTGGACTATTCTGATTGGGTCACAGTGATAGTTTCTAATTGTGTTACTTGTGCCATTTTTTGTCTTAAGTGCTTGTCTAAAATGCATATACCAACGTTCTGCTGTGTGTATCCATGCACACAGTGGCAAACAAACAGAAGTATTCAGATCAGCCTACTGATGTAATAAAAACTACTTACTAAAGTCATCCTGCACCTAAGGTGTTTACTCTGGAAATTTGGAAGCATTTACTGCTTCAGCTTGTGCAGAAAGAGAAAAGAGAAATATTTGCAGTCTGTGCACAAGCACATGGATCTGAGACTAATTTGTATGTTAGTGAAGATCAACGAAGTGGCAGCTACTTTACCCATAAGTAAAAATTATCCAAATAAGAGATCGAAGGGAAGTCTGAGAAGGTCACCCAATCTTCCTCAAGCTGACAGAATTCCAGAGGATGTTAAGAGAAATAAAATGGCCATAGCCTGTGAATGTGTTATGCCACGAAAATGCTCTGCTCCACATGCTCTGGAAATATTTCTACTCATTCTGTATTAAATGTAGTCAGGAAAAAATAATCATCAGCCTGTTCCATTCTGAAAGAGCAGAGGATTGAAAACAACTGTGTCAAGAAACATCATGGAGCAACTCTTGCTTGAGGGTATGTTCTCTGACCACAGCCAGAACTGAGCTATGTCTTCACGTTCTGACGTCCCTGAGGTAGGGCAGACCTACTTGTGCCGAAGGAGGAATAATTAAACTGTTGAAATCAGTTCAAGAGTTAAAATGCTTTGTGGCAGAAGTATGTGTATCTRTGTATGACTGTTCAATACCTCATGCAAAATCTTGTCTCCCAAAATGTCATGCTTGTTCCTACTTCAGAAATTTCACTCCTCTTTCTGTGGCTTGCGGCCTTTTCTCTCTCACCTTTAAATGCTGTTTTTTTCACTTCAGCACTGCAGTATCTGTTTTTCATTCCTGTTCTAGCTTGAGCTTCAGCTTTCCTTAAGGTTTATAGGTAATTCAACTTTCTTTTAAAGTAGGCTGCTGTCTCTGTCCCTTAATAAAAATTAGTTCTCAGAATAAGCTTCCAGCAGATGATGTAATTGTTTGTAGTGATTCCATATTATTGTGCTGAGATACTTAGCTGTCATGCTAAGAATTTATTTGACTATCTCATCATATCAGCTTTGATTTTATAAGAGTGGCAGACTGCAGTGGCTTCTCTTATCCCTGAAATACATTTCTTGCCTACAGCACTCCTAAAAACTGTAATAACCACAGTGTAAAAAAGAGCATGTGGAGTGTAATTTATATTACATAAATTAATCCTAGAAGTGGTGATTTAACAAATGTTTGGGTTGGTTATACTGATGAAAATATATTTAGGGCTCTGATTTGTAAACATTCGTAAAAAATGTTAGCTGTTAAGATGCTACTGTATCCCTTTGTCCTGCAAACCCCAGTTGTCTCTTGTTCATAGCAGAGACAACAGAATGGAAAAAGTGCCTATTTCTCACAGTGTCAGTTTATAATCCAGTGCATTGATGCAAACTTGCCTTTTTCAACTGTTTAAACTAATACATATATGAGAATGCGACCTATAGCATGCTAAGACATGGGTATGTGTTCCTTTCTTTCGATTGTTTCCAGCCTTCAGCAATGGATTATTAGCCTTTGGCAGGCTTTGATAGCCTTTGACAAAGCTCAAAATCCTTTGTTTTAAACTCTGCAAGCAGGACTAATCAAAGTTTGTCTGTCAGAGCATTTCAGCTAGCTTTGTGTAATAAAGCATTATTGGCACAGCTGTATGAGTTCACTATGTAGAAAAACTTAAATCTCCTGTGTGGACACAGCTCTGCTTGTAGGAAAGAGACTTGATCTGACTGTTTCACACTTGGATATACAGAAAAATCTGTTAAAGTAGCTGTTCGCCATGTTCTGGCATGCACTGGGCCTACTGACATAGAATTATCTTCACTGGAAATTGTATAGATTGGCATAACTCACATCTGTTTTCTCATACCAGCACAATCTAAATCAGAGGATTTAAAGATTATTTTAAATCATATCTTAAAGATTATGTGCTTGTGTAAGCATATCTGCTTTAAAGTGACATTACTTGTTTAAGGTATTGCAACACTTAACATAGCTACATCCATTAATACCATACCTGTGAATTGCCAGATCTCCCAACAGTATAAAATTTGCCTAAATATGAGTACACAGTTGCATTCTGTATGTATAGTTGCACATGATATAGAATTTAGGCTAGCTTTCTGTGGGAGAAAGATGACATTTGATATGGCATTGTGACTGTAGCAGTCACAGAAGAAAATATTCTGAAACTTGGCTTTCTTTAAGGTGTTTTGGTTGAGCTCTGAGAAGAGCTTAGYTTTAACACACAGAGTTTAAAAGATTTGAAACTTTTGAAAACTCCACAACAGTATTTCCGTAATGCAGAGAGCAGAAATGTACTCTTGTTTCAAATATATATATGCTGTTATAATTATAATGCTCTTATATCAATTATGCTTTGTTTCTGACCTTTTACATAGTGCTACTTTACTTTTCATTGACTTTCTCTCAGCCCTAACACTTCTTTTTCTTCAACTTACCAAGTTCAAACAGTATTTAGTGAGTATTTCCTCCCTTCCTTTCCCATCCCACTATCTTATTATTGTACCTACAGTAGAGGTTCTGAACCATGCATGACTTTCAAATCTCTTCTAATCTTTGTATCTTCAAAGATGCTAGAAGAGTATTATCACTTATATGTGTAATATCATGTGCATCACAGTTATCTTGTGTGATAGGGAAACTGGGGCTTAGAAGGATGTAAGTATTTTCCAGAGGTGGCAGAAGAAGCAGAAGTTTGCAGTTTTAATTTCTACTCTGAGCAATTTTTCAGACCTCTCTTGCTCCTAGATTGTCTCCACTCCGATAGTGCTTGTTGCCAAAGGAGTTCCTGATGGCTGACTAAAAAGTTCTGACTCCTTTCTGTTTTACACAGAAGGCAACTTGGGTACATAAAAAGTTTGTTTTAGGTAAACAAAAAAACTGTTGGAAAAAGCTTCACTTCTAACATTGGCAGCAATGACTGAGCAGAACTAGTAAACATTATCATGGACCCTGTATAAAAGTAAATCCAATATACTGCTAATGGTAAAACGTATTATCTGAATAGAATTTCTTTCTTTCAATATTTCTCTTCTTTTGTACCTTTTGACAGTGGTTTTCAGAGTAAGTGTTTTTACTCAGAGAATAGATTCTTCAGTGACAATCCCCAGTACAAAAATGTTTATTGTTTTATTTAAAAGCAGGTGTAATGGGATCTAACATGTCACTGACACACCTACTTGGCTTGTTTCTTTCTCCTGTGTTTCTGGTTATTTATCTTTCTCTTAAAGGTGCTTGTATTACCACTACACCAAAAACGAGGAGCATTGAGGAATTTGCCGGGAAAACAAAGCAAACTAAAACAAAACTTTTTGTTTTCTTTTCCTCCTGAAGGGAATGGGTCTTATTAATCACGTGTTCAATGCAGACAGCCTGAAGAAGCTGTATGTTTCAAACCTTGGGATTGGCCACACAAGGTACTCCACCTCAGGAATTTCTGAGCTGCAGAACTGCCAGCCTTTTGTTGTAGAAACTCTTCATGGGAAGATTGCTGTGGCACACAATGGTGAACTAACAAATGCTGTACGACTTAGAAGAAAGGTTAGTATCTCCTTTGGGAGGCTCTGGCATMATTTATTTCTGAGTGTGAGGCTACAATGAGCAATAAGTTTGYGATAACTTAATACCACATCATTTGGAGTAGTGAAAGAGCACCATAATCAAAATAGAACATTTGTTGGAGAAAAAATCCTGAGAAGGAGAGACACTTCTCGTTTGTAACTATCATAGGGGATAACTTGCCAATCCTCTAGATTAATGGTGACATTCCTATTGATAAAGTGAGAAAACTAACTCAGCTGTGACAGCTTGGCTTTGAAGCTCTGCAAAAGCTCTATTTGTGGAGGCTATTGGAGGAGCAAATCATATGCTTAGAGTTAGGGGAGATGCCATAAGGTGGCATAATTATAATATGAAATATTCTTGTTTGGAATATTGTCTTTATTTGYATATCTGGCTTGTGAAAGTAATCATGAGCACTGTTAGGACATATAACACATAAGGAAACCATCAAATACCACATTTTATAGTGTGTTTGACTGGAAGGGTATGTATCAACAAAATTACAATTCAGCAGATGTTTCTATTTGTAATCTGTTCTGTAATAAGTACCATCCATAAACAAGAGGGCATACTCTTGCATTGAAGCAGGGCAAATGTATGACATGCCCAAAGGAACCTAGCCTGTCGTTAGTTAGAGCAAGAAGTGTATTAACTGATAGGAAAAGAAAACAGTGGAAATGCAGATGGAGAATGGAGAATCAGTACTATCTGAAAATATGATTTCTAAAAATAAAAATTAGCAATTGTAATGTGTACTGAATTGAATGGATCATAATAGTTGGCTAGATACACCACAGTTTCTCTTCTCCCTTAAAAGTATAAGTCTAGAACAACTGGACTGACCAGATCCAGCAAAACTTACTTTCTGGGATGTAAATTTTTTAGCCACACTCTGCTTCCCTTCATAATCCTTTTTTTTTTCTTTGTGCTCTGACCACTACTGTGTCTTGACATATCATTTCTCTTCCTGTGTTTTCTATAGAAACATAATTTTGTATTTTCTCTTCTATCTTTTATGTCTTTTGCCAGAATAAGCCAGCAGCACAAAGCTGATTAAATGGTCCAAACATTAATTTATGCCCTGAATATCGCTGGTATTAATTTTGCTTTGTGTTTTGATTGTGTGTGAAGCAAAGGAATGAGATACAAAGGGAGAAATGCAGTGCTATACATAGATGCCTGTACCAGCTCATTTTACATATTTGGTTTATCAGAAAAAGATTGATGTATTTCTGATTTATGATGATATGATCACCTGAAACACTGAACTGTCATGTCTTAAAACATTTGTTCATTGCACAAAGGTATTGTTAAAGTAAAATCTGTGCAGTGTTATGTGGGATGCTTTTTATACTGGTAACACTTTTCTTTTGTTTTTTAAAAGCTTATGAGGCATGGTGTAGGACTGTCAACCAGTTCTGACAGTGAACTGATCACCCAGCTGCTGGCTTTCACACCTCCTTTAGAAAATGATGACACTGCAGACTGGGTAGCAAGGTGAGGAGGATAGGTTTCAGAATAAAGAATAGCATAATCTAAGCATGATATGCAGTTTTTTAAATGCATGCATGTGCTTGTRTGACACATGACTATGTTAACCTATGTCTCATTTCAGAATAAAAAATTTGATGAATGAAACTCCAACTTCATATTCATTGCTAATAATGCATAAAGACATAATCTATGCAGTACGTGATCCGTATGGGAATCGTCCACTCTGCATTGGTCGCCTTATTCCAGTAGGGGATATGAATGGAAAAGGTAAAACACACACACAGTCTTAATATGTAATATGAGCCTTGAGCCACTGATATAAATAATTACAGCGGCACTTACTGAGGTAGAAGATTATATGAGGTGAAAGTCAATTCGGAAATTTCAAAATAAAAGTGATGATAATTAAAGGACAATTTGTAGGAAGTCTGCAAACATCTTTTCTGTTCCTAGCAAAAGTAAATCCTAGTTTCCTGATGATAGCCAGAACTAGGCAGCCCAACTGTCATCAAATATTTAGTGAAAATATAACTAAATTCTAGTCACTTAGAGAAGAAAGCAGGGATGAAGAAGCCTAGTTTCTTCCTTTATCCTGTAATAGATGGCTGAAAAGTGTTGGATTACTGGCAATGTACTCCTGACTTTGAAGTACTGCCAGACACAGTTAGTATGGTAATGGGACACTATGAAATCACTTTATGGGAAGAAATTCTTTGTGTCTCATTTAGCCAGTAAATCAACATTTTTCGCAAAGTGAAATTAAAATCTGCTCATTTTTGTGAAAAATAAAGTAATCAAAAGGCAAATCTTTATGTTGACAAAACTTAATAGTTTAATCACCAGAAAAATTGTGTGGATTGTTTCTCTTCATAAAAAGAAATAACAACATCAAGGTATGTGCTAAAGATCTGAGTTAAGAACAGAAAGACCAAGTTTTTTTTTAAGCATACAAACACTCCTACCCTCTGTTCTGTGATTTGATCTATCCTGTGCTTATTTCTTACAAATCCTCTTTACTGGGATTCAAGCCAGTATCTGTTGTAGTTGAAAGGAATTCATCCACTGATACATTTAGTACAAGGAAAAGTAAGGAATTTCTTCTCCAGACAAAAATAAATATTTATAATGAAAGCCACTGTACTAGAATTGGAATTAGAAAAGTCTGAAATAATGCAGAGATAAGAAAGGTAATTATCTGAATTGTCTCTCTTTGTGAACAGTGAATATGGTGCTGTCACTTCCAGTTCTGCCTGGGATAGGTTTATGATGTTTACATATTTTTTGAATAATGTTATAGAAACTTTGGAATGATAACCTTCTAGTTAGAACTTGCAAAAATTTGTAATTTTGGACTTCACAACCCAAACCATAACAAGCCAGTGCTGCAGTAAAAGTGCAATGTGTGTAGTGGTAACKTTAGCAAGAATTGTGGAATCTAACTATGACTGAAATCTTTTATTTCAGGAAAAGATAACAGTGAAACAGAAGGCTGGGTAGTCTCCTCTGAATCCTGTAGCTTTTTATCTATCGGTGCAGAGTAAGTGCCCTGAATCTTAGGTTATCTGAAAGCTCTCCTCAAACAGCAATTAAACATTAAATCTCAAATTGCCAATGATCATAATCTATAACAAAGATACCAAATATTAGTTTATTAGGGTATTTGGAGCTTTTTTGTTAGATTCAGTTTATTTTCATGGCAGACAATATAAAAGAAGCTAAAGAATTACGTATTCAGAAGGTAACAGTGAAGAAGACTTAATGGATATTGCATTATATCTTATTATTTAAACCCATAAAAATTTTTAAAGTTAGCCTAGTTTATGGTAGAATTGTCATAGTACAAAATACTTCAGCTACAGAGAATGAGCGTGACAGAGCACTGGAACAGGTTGCCCAGAGGGTTTGTGGAGTCTCCTTCTCTGGAGATATTCAAAACCTGCCTGGATGCAACCCTGTCCAACCTGCTCTCCGTGACCCTGCTTGCACATGGGGGTTGGACTAGATGATCTCCAGAGGTCCCTTCCAACTTCAACCATTCTGTAATTCTGTGAAAAGATTACAGTTTAGCTCACAGACTGAACCTCAGCTGTAGAATATGCTGTCTGACAAGCCAGCTTCCTGATGTTAAAAATGTGACAGGCCCTTGAAACTGTTTTTATGTTGACAGACCTACAGTAGATGGGTGAGATGTCATTCACATTAACTCTCTTGCTACGGGATACTTTCTCTTAAGGCATTAAGGCACTTTATCTGGACAAAAAGATATCTTTGAAAGTCTGTGAATGGAAGACAACTGTGAAATAGAACTTAATTAAAGTAAGAATGATTGTGAGGAAGTCTATTCAATTTGCTAATCAGATTTTTTTTTTTAAAAAAAAATGGATATTAAATAAAATTGGATTCTCCTTAGATCAAAACCAGGGCAAAGCTGCATTAAAACCACAACCATAAAGTTAAAAGAAATGTAAAGCAAAAACAGAAAACAACACGACTGCACTTCTGTAACCTTCTCTTCCATTTGATGGCGTTTTATTGTAGCTGTGTTATCCAGTGTTCTTTTGTGGTAACTCCTACCATATCTGCATAGGAATTAATTGTTGGCAACAGCCAATCTATCTAACTTATCTATCTATCTATCTATCTGTCTGTTTTTAATCTGCAGGTTTAGATCCTGCTACTTTAAAGTACGCATAGCAAGATCAAGATGTGTATTTTCAATCAAGATGTTTATTGCGATTTCTACTGCTACAGTAGAAAATGCTGTTTCACAAAATGTTAGTTTTCTTCTTGAGAAAGGAAAGAAGGCATTGAATTGAATAAAGATGTAGAATATAGATGAAAAATGTTAGAATACCCACCTTAATCATTACCCATCTAGATCATTAAAGGATCTAGAAAAATGCTTAATATACCTGATACAATTTTTCCATATTTCTTCAGATGACAGAATTTCAGTTTTTCTTCTCAGTTTCTACTCAATTTTACTTCATTTGAGGTTAGCTGCCTGTCACCATTAGGCAGTTATTTCACTAGCTATTGGCTTCTGTGGCAGGTTTTTTTTTTTTTTTAATCTCCCATTTTTATTCTAGATCATGGTATTGTATTGCTTTTATGCTTATTAGCTTCCCCAGAAAAATGGCTCTAATACTGATCCAGGACTAAATGATTTAAGTATATTTACTCTCAGTTAAGCTTGTACTAGACTGCATCTAACATAGAGGAAGAATACCTTAATTATCTCATACTAGGAGTAGTAATTTACTGCTTTCAGCTATTAATTCAGACTTCTTAGTAATGGTCACTTGTCTTGGTGTGTTAAACAGTGTAGGTCAAATCCTAAGACAGTAGCCAGCTGGCATTATTAGGATGTTCAAAAATATTTTTCCTTTCAATTGCATCTACTTATGTTTTAAAACTATCATTCAGGTTAAGGACATTTATAAATGTTATGTATGTATCTTTCCAGGTACTATCGTGAGGTCCTTCCTGGTGAGATTGTGAAAATATCCAGGTATGAGGTCCAAACACTAGATGTTGTACCAAGACCTGAGGGAGATCCATCAGCATTCTGCATCTTTGAATATGTTTATTTTGCAAGACCAGACAGTATCTTTGAAGGTAAAAAGCTGTGAGGTACAAAGCTCTTCCCTAGGCAATGGCAGATCATATCCTGGAAAACAAGGACTCTGGAAAGTATCTGTGATCACAGTAGGGTAGCACTGAATATGAGCTTCCAGAGCAGGGCTTCAACAGAAAGGGTTGGTGCAGCTCTTGGGGACATGAAACTCAGTAGGTGCATGTAACATCAGCTTCCCATTCCTGTCTGTGTATATGACCCTGGTGAAGTATTGTCTGCATAGTGTTACAGAAAGGATGAAAAGAAGAGCCCCAAAGATGACTCAAGGTAGAGACAATATCCCTTAAAACTGTGAGACTTTAGAAACTTTTTGAAACTATGAAACAGAATTTGAAGAACAGCTTTATCTTGGTGTTTTCTTTGCAAGAAAGGATTACTTCACGAAGATGCTTTTACTACATGTGCATTATCCATTATCTATGCATTATCTAAGTACTTGAGACATCAGTCCATTATTAAAATTGTCCTAGTGCCAAGGTATTAGCCATGACTCTTGCAYATGACAAGCTCTGCTTTGCTGTCTGTGGACATGCTTCTATTGGTACCACACAGCTCCCCACAAAAAAAGTTTTCCCCAAATCCTTTTATCTTTCCTGAGCCTCTTATCCTTCAGTGTTTTGACTTTTGTCTCCTATTGCTTATTACTGTTGCTGTATGATTTGCCATGCCTCACCTCACCATAAGACCTTCATTTCCCTCCCATGCTGCAAAGATTTTAAGACCTTAAAAGCTTCTGAAGCCTCTTATCCCCTTAACAAATTTGAGGTGAAGTTTGTGAATTGAATCAAAGTGCAAGGTGGGCAGAATCTAGGATGACTGCACTAAGGATGTCTACTTAAGAAACAATGTAAAAATAGAATACACATATTACAAATATGCAGGCATTATTTCTACGTCTTTATTCCTGTAAATATATTTTGTAACATCAACAAGACTTTTAGTTACCTGGTTAAGGCAAACTGGATTTTTTCCTCTGTGTAGTTATATGAATGTAAATGTTAGATTAGAGCATTATGAAAGGAAATAAAAATTGACTTCATATGAATGACTTTATTAGTTCTGGAGCTTTTCTCACTGACTTCTGGACCTACAATTTGCCTCAGAAATTTATACAGCAAACTAAGAGGAAATCTAAATTATGTGTGGCAGGGAAAAATATTTCTTGCTGTTCTTAGGTCAGATGGTGTATTCAGTCAGGAGAAGATGTGGTCAACAACTTGCTATTGAAGCACCTGTGGAAGCAGACCTGGTCAGCACTGTTCCAGAGTCTGCAACCCCAGCAGCTCTTGGTTATGCTCAAAAGGTATACCTTGTCGATGCCTATTTTTTCAAGTATATTTAAACGTACTTCTTTATGTAAGCATATTAATGGAATTTTATGGCATTGCCCATTTGAGTGTTGTCTTGTCAAAGTTTTGTATTCCCATGGAGTCATCTGCACTAGGATTTTTGTCTTTATTCCACTGTATTATGGTATTTCAAACTTTTTCAGTGCTTTTTGGTTACTGTAAAGTTATACTAAGTCCTAAGGTTGCTTTAAAAAACAGCAACTAAGAACAACTAGTTTTATAGGTATTAATTCTATTTTAACTGTCTCCTGTTTATAGTGTGGACTACCGTATGTTGAAGTACTCTGTAAAAATCGGTATGTAGGAAGAACTTTTATCCAGCCAAATATGAGGTTAAGGCAGCTTGGCGTTGCAAAAAAGTTTGGAGTTCTGTCTGACAATTTTAAAGGCAAGCGAGTGGTTATCATTGATGATTCAATTGTGAGAGGCAATACCATTTCACCCATAATAAAGCTACTAAGGGAATCTGGAGCTAAAGAGGTAAGTGCACTTTCAATCACTATAATAAGTACAAGATTGTTGGGAAGGTGAAGAACAAGGTTTTATCTTAATTTACACCGTATGTTGTTTTCTTATTTAAAAGATCAAGTATACAAAAATAATGGTTAGTACGTGTTTATTATGATGACAGTTTGAAAAGTTTTTCTATGACAGATTTTTGGGAGATGAAGGAGAGGGGAATAGGTCTTCACTTRCAAAAAACTGACTGACAAAGAACATAGAAAAATGATTAGTATCAAAAAATCAGTTATTAGTGTTGTATTCCTGCCATTTGTGTGACTTGTAGCACTGTGGTAAGTACAACTACTTACTGATATAAACAAGCATTTGCTGTAATCCTCCATAACATCATTGTTCTCTTTTAACTGATTTATATTTGAAATAGAATGTGCAAGTCTGTGTCACTGGAGCAAAAATGTTCTGACTGGCTTTGTAAACTGCAAGCACGTGCAGCAAGGATTGAAGGCCGCAGAAGAAAAGCAAAATCAGAATAGGACTTCTTAATAACATTGGGAAATATCGTAAAAATTAATTCTAAAAATGTCTTTCTCTCTCTTAACGTTTTGACATCTGAAAATAACTTTATCTTACCTTTAGCCCTTCTATGACTTGTAGATAGTGGGGTTTTTCTTCATGTTGCAGAACTGGGATGTTTCTATCTGCTGTTGTGTTATGATCCACTGACTTTCTGCTCACAGCAGTCTGGTTTTAAACTGTATCTTTATTCAGGTGCATATCCGTGTGGCTTCACCTCCCATAAGATTTCCTTGTTACATGGGAATAAATATTCCAACGAAAGAAGAACTCATTGCTAACAGACCTGAATTTCATGACCTTGCAAACTATATAGGTAAATCTTACTTTTCTGAGAGTTTTCACTTACAGGTAATTTATTGTGTACCTCAAAATAAAGAAAAACACATCAAAGCTACAGTGGCAAAACTGACAAAAATATCATTAATTTGACATATATTTCCACACTGTGTGTTCCCTGTGGGTCACACCAATTCAGCGACATATTTTTTTAAAAACACTGTTTGTGGATTATGCTTCTCTGAATAATGGAAAGCATTAGAACAATTGTTTAAACACAGGTTACAAATAAAATGTGATAACACAAGTTTCTGATCATTGAGGAGTTTCCCAGAAGATTTACAATGATGAGCTGTTGTAAGCAAAATATCAGAAATCAAATAGAAGTCGTGAAAATCTGTCTTAAAATGGAGAGCTAATCAGCTTTAAGATATGCGTAATAATATACTCTCAATTTGTAAACACCTGCTGATTTTTGTACAGATTTAGAATTTATGTAAATAACTTTAATGGCATTGCATTATTTCACTGTGAAAGAAATGTAAATTGAAACTAGCAAAAGAATATTAAATAACATTTTTGAATCTTTAGAATAAGTCATGTTTGCAGCGGCAAAAAAGAACCAACAGCTTATGTTGCTTGTGATGTGTTAAATAATATGTTCTTTATCAGGCTATCTGAAATAGAAGGTATGAGATGGCTTGTAAGTAAGGAGATCTGCTATATGCTACACTGTTCACTAAAAAAATAACTTTAAAAAATGGTGTAAGAATATAGGTGTGTTTCAAGACTTTTAACTCAGATTTCTTCTGTAAATACTTCCTCTCACTTCCTAATCTTGCAATGAGTTCCTGTCTTTTTGTAAGTCCTTTCCCCCAGAACAATGATCATGTCATGTTGAAATATTTCAGGTTTCTAGGATTTCACTTTTGAGAATTATTCACAAATTAATTAGTATATGATAGAAAAGTAATAAAGTGAAAAAGCTATCAAAATCTCCTATTGCTAGAACATTCACATGAACTCTATACTTTGTTTTAACATGATGCTCTTCTCTTCCCCCAAGTTCCAGTAACGARTAGTCCTGGTTGTTCTGTTTGAGAAGCAACACAAGCATACATCTGTCTCCTGACTTGAAATAAAATGTGAAAATACAGGGGTTCCAAGAGTCTTGATATGAATTCGGATTTTGTTTCCATTTTTACAGTTTGTAAAAATGGCATAGTGGTTCTCAGCTCAGAACCTTTTATCTAGATTTGAGTGAGGCTGCTCCCTTACAAAGAACTTGAGAAGGACAATGCTTATTATTACCTGATGACCATTCTCTTCAGGGAAGCTGATCCATCATGCATTCCATACAATAATGTGACTGCATTTCCAAAGAATGTTGCATTTACTACAATACTGCAGCTTTTAATTACTGAATTCTTTATTTCCTCTAGGAGCAGACAGTGTTGTTTATCTTTCTGTGGAAGGGCTGGTATCATCTGTKCAAGAAAGCATCAAAGCAAGGAAAGAGAGTGAGAACAGCCTTAAAACACAGAAGTCACATGCTGGAAAGATTGGTCATTGCACAGCATGTCTTACTGGAGAGTATCCTGTAGAGCTGGAATGGTGAATTTTTAGTGGATGAACTTCAGTTCATCTGTTGCTGAACAGAAATTTTTCAAAGATGCCGTTTTACTATTAGTCTTCCTCCATTTTAGGTAATACTTAAAAGCTTATTACATCTAACTACTGTTACTAAAATATGTCTTTACGGACYTAGAGAAAGTGTGTGGTGGTGATGAAAACTATATAAGATAAAAATACAAAATCATATAGTTTGTGATGCACAGTTGTGCATTGTTTTCTCAAAAAATAATTTAAAAGCCAAAGTGTTTTTAATTATGGAGGTGTCCCAGAGTTTTTTGGTTCAGTCTTGCCCTGAAAGTAAGATTACCCCCATTAGACCTGTTCACATRTACAAATCATGGATCATGTGGTAAAATTTCAAATTATCAAAGTCTTAATGAAAAAGTATGTGAAGTAAAAATACGAGATTCTGAAGTCAAATTGCTTCCTCAGCAGTTCTTGCATAGTTTTTTTTTTTTTTTAAGACTAGACGTACCTAACTTTTGCATGTATAGCTAAGTAGTCCTTATTAACAAGCCTTTTGTAATTAGTAAATGTCCAGATTCTGTGCACATGATGTGTAGCATGATTTTAAAAATTAAAGACTCAGGGAAATGTTCAGCCAAATGTTCAGCTCTCTAGTTTTATGTGTTCAATTTTTTTAAGTCCACTGTCATTGCATTATCTTTGGGTGCTTTTACTAATTGCTAATAGAATGTGGAAGGAGAAAAATACCTGGCACTGACAGAGATTTTATATTCCCTGTGACWTTAGATTTTCTCCAGGATAAAGCCTCAAAAATTTTGCTGGGCTAATGCTCAGTGTGCTTTTTTATATGTCAACCTTCAATGTAAAATCAAAAACAAAATTACTGTACTTGCTTAACAGTAAGTATGATGATATATCAACTTAGGATATAACTCATATTTTGGGTATATTCTTATTTTGCTACAGTACTGCTGTCACATAGAAAATATAAATGTTTTTAAAAAGTTTTGAAGAACCATTAGGAGTTGAATGCATTGTATTTTTTAATTGGTCACAATTATAGTTATTTGTACCGATGAAGATCACTTGCAAAATGAACTATTAGCTGAAATGAAAAAGCACCTTTTTAAAAACTTGCAAATTTAAACAGCAAGATTTTTTTATGCASCAGGCACGCACAATTGTAAAAATATTTTGTATACCTCATTTTTTTCACTGAACACCAGCAACTTAATTTTAGATTTTCTATTTAATATTCTTTATTTTGGCCTTATAGTTGTTCCTGATTCTSTTACAAAAAAGCAAAAAGAGAAAAATGTAAGTTTAAGAGATTTAGTTGAGAATTACAGTCCTGGTCATTAAGGTCAGAAGAGTGCTTTCTTATCTGGGATTTGTAGCAACTGTTGCTGATGCTCAATCACAAAACAGAAGTCCCAGTTTAAGAAAGGATGTTAAGTAAATTACACTGACCTCAAGATTTAAGCCTTATGCAGGTGAAATCAAAACCTACCTGCAGCTAAGCTGATGGGAGAATCTAGATTTTAGTAAGAATCAGGTTGTTTACTGTGTTCCTCTCCAAAGCCCTGATCTCCATATGGGGAGATGTATGTGGATCTTCTCTGTCAAATTAGTAAGTTTGTTTGTTTAATAGAAGCATAACATTCATTCTGAAAATAAACTGTGCAARAGAGAAGTTGGTGCAGTTATTCTGACTGTCCCCTCTTCCACATTAATCAGGAAGGAGTTTAGGAAAACAGAAAAGCTGTCATTAATATTTTTCCCCTTTCATCTTTCCTACCCTCCAAAAGCAAATCTTTCAAAAGAAAGGATAAGTCAAGCACTTGTGGTTACATACATGTGTGAGGAGCCTTTACTACTCAAGATAAAAACCCACACAAATGTTTTACCCAAGGTTGCAAGCAGAATTTTCTCAAATTGTCTACAGAAGAGTCTGCAAATAAAAGTTGGGCAAATACCCCTTGATATGTTAACAAGAAAAGTTATTTTTAAGAGAGGCAGTAAGTGTTTAAATGTGATTCAAGCATTAGCTGGCACAATTCTGATTTCAGTAAGAAAATTCCTGGTGCCTTTTTTCCTCCATATAATGCATGTGAAATTACGAAAAGAGTCTGTTACTGTAGGCACTGTAATTTTTAAACACACTACATGTGTAATTTTTAGTATATGTATTTTTAAAGCCAGAATTTAAAGGGGAGATAGGTCATTTTATTCATTGACAACTAGATTTATGCTTCAGGTTATCAGGCCCCTTTTAATTTTTCTTACACAATGAATCTTTCTTGCACCATAAACCACTAGYTGAAATGGAAAAGCACCTTTCAAAAACCTGCAAATTTACATAGCATGACTTTTAGACAGCAGATTTACAGCAAGATAAACACATGCTTGAGTATTTTGAGGGAGAAAATCCTTCTGGCTTTAGGTGTCGCTATTTGAATTATTTTAATGTTTTACTGTGAAGCAATTTCTGCTGTTACCACTATGCACCTGTGCTAAATTATTTTAAAAATATGACAATAGAAAGCTAACGTCTAACTTCTCCCATATGTAATATTAAAAATGGTTATTAACTGATTTTCTCGTAGTCATACTATTGCTTTACTGCATCTGCCGGCAGTATGTGCCTAAGGTTTCTTGAATAAAGTGATCTTCACAGAGCACTCGAATACGGAAAAAATCATTGTGTGTCCTGAATCATCGGCGCCCAGCCCCAAACCTCACCCCCGTTAACCTCCACTCCCGCGGACACGTTTAAAACCCAGCTGGCGGGGAGCAGCCCCGATGGGAAACTCGCGCCCCGCTCCCCGCGGCGGCGCTCCAACGGCCGCGAGCGGCGCCACACACAACCCCCCGCCCTCTCCCCCGACAGCCAACCGCAGCCGCGCGCACTCCGCGGACATGACGTCAGGCCTCCACCCCGCCGCTGGGCCGTACCATCTCCCCGGAAGGGGAGGGGACAGTGGCGGCTTTGCGACAGAAGCGATGGGCTTTGCCCTTCATCTCGGCCCGCAGGTTTGTTTCATCCGCTTTCATCATGCCTTAAGAGTTGCCAGGAAGATGGGGGAGCGTCCGAGGGCTCTCGCGGCTTTTCCTCTCCAGAGAAAACAATGGCGCGACCTGGCACAGGGCAGCGGCGGCGCAGGCGCAGCTCGGCTGTGCTCGAAGGGAGCGCGGCGGCTATTGGCCAACGTGGAGACCGGGCTGCCGCCAGAGTCGGGCTAGCCAATCAGGAGCGCGGTATTGGAGCGGCGGCGGCGGCGGCGGCGGGCGGAGCGCGGTGATGGGGGTTGGTGCTCGGCGCGCCTGAGGTGGCGGTATGGCGGCGCGTGCCCCCCGCACCTGCTGCGGCTGTTGGGCCGCGCCGTAACGGCCGGCGGGGCGGTGGAAACGGCGGGGTTGAGCGTGGCGAGGGTGTGCGGTGCCGCCTGCTCTTGCTGGGGATCTGGTGCAGTCCCTTCCCGGGACGGCGGGAGCGGGAGGGCAGTATCAGGTGCGGGCATTTTAGCGGTATGGGGTGCTGTGGTCAGGCTGTGCGCCTCCTGTAACGCGCCCAGTGAGAAGCGCCCTTCTTGTGCAGTCCTTATGTCATCTGACTAAATATTAAAAACTAGGCGGTGATAACACAGTCTGATCTGTTACCCTTCARGGGACTGAGAGTAGGCAGCTGCGATGACTCTTCAGGCGATGGTGAATGAGGCAGCCAGCCTGCATCCCGAGAGAAAAGCGGTTTGGTTTGATGAGTGCAATGGCAGACCTCCAGCTTCCTACACGTATGCTACAGTAGTTAAGCTTGCCGTGGAATTAACAGCTTTCCTTCGGAAGCACTGCGGTCATCAAGGAAAATGTGAAATAGGTCTTTACTGCTATCCAGGAGTAAAGTTACCGTCTTGGATCTTAGGGTAATAATGTGAATGCTTGTATTCTCTCTCTCTCTCTCTCTCTTTTTTTTTAAAAAGCAGATTTTCAGAGTTTTTTATATTTTTAATAATAACAAAAACGCAGTAAAGCAAACCATAACTTCTTAAGTGATTTTTTTTTTAATGCAGCTGTTCTCCTTTATTACGTTGTTTAAATGTAATAGAATGTATTGCTTACATGTAGAGCCATAGGGAKCTTGCTTTCTTTAAGAAAAGACTTCACTATTAGAGTTTACAACCTTTTGAAGAGCTTGTGCCAAAGTTCTTTGACTCCTAAGTTCACTGATACAAAATATCTGAAACTGTCTATTTAAAGAAAAGTGTATTTTAGAATTATTTTTATATATTTGAAAATATTATTGGTGGCTAGTGTGTTTGTTATGCCTGTTTAAAAAATAGAATTGATTTAACAGAATAAATACATACATAAACAACCCTGTATACTAATTTTGGTATGTTCTTCTTACCTTGCTAGCAAAACAATTACACATAGTGAAAGCAAATTCGATGCTTTAAGCTAAATGGATGTACAATTACAAAACTTTTACAGATACCATAGGAAAAAGTAATTGTTAGTGCAGCATTAAAGACACATTGATTATTTAATACCAGGAAGTAGAAATGTTTGTGATTAACACTAGTATTAAACTCCACAATTTTGAAAATCTTACTGTTGCAGATTAATTATAGTGTGTATCCTTTATGTATTTTTTTATTTATTAAGCTTATGATCCAATATAGAATCCCTGCATCATACCATATTTTCATGAGCTGATACGTACAACAGTGGTCATGCTTCTTACTGGGATGATCTATATTAGTATTTTCCTATTGTCACACTGGACTAAAATATACAGAAGTGCAAGAAAATGTAAGACAAATTTAATGATGTAAAAGAAAACTGTCTAGAGATTTCACTGAACTCAGTAGCGTAATTCTTGATACACCTGCTAACTGCTGTCTTCCCTAGTCTGGACAGAATGCTGCTTAGGCATTTCAGAACTTTGTTTCTAAACGTGACCGGGAACATCTGACTCTTCCTGATATTGGTGACATTGCCAAAGCATTCAGTTCAGGAATTTTGAGTAGGTGTTCTACATACTGTAGAGCCTAATCCAGAAAAATGCCTGTAAAGTGAGGGCTTACATAACTTATCCAGGGGATGGGCCACTTGTTGTATTCCTCTCCTTTGAGAGTCTGAAACTTCAAGAGATTCACTAGTGAGTAGTAATGAACTACCAGACTAACAATTGGTATGGGGTTCTGTCTTCCCTGTAAGTTGAATTTTTGCTTATGTGGAATAGTACAGAGTCAGATGCATAATACGGCTCTATACTCAGTAAATCAAAATCTTCCATTTGCCCAAAGGAAAGGTTTGTTCCGGTATGTGCTTGTGTGAATATTACACTGCAGTAAAATGATGCAAAATAAATTACTCTGCAAGTGAAATATGCTGGAAACCCTGGCCTCTGCTCTTACCTGCTCTGTCCATCATGCAGCTGATTGCCTAAGCATGTGGTTGTAGAATCACACATCCCTTCCTGGCTCCGTTGTGTTAAATGAGTGTTGTTAAAGTAAGTGCTGTTATCATTAAGCTTTGGAAGAACTGAGGCACTTCCTCGCTGGTAAGGAAATGTTTTCCTCCATGAGGAGAGTCCAGGAGCTGAGCAGGTTGCTCAGAGAGGCTGTGCAAGTCTCCATCCGTGAAGGTTTTCAAGACACGACTGGATCAAACCCTGAGCAACTGGGTCTGACCTCCTAGCTGGCATTACTTGAGCAGGAGTTAGGATGAGAGACCTGCTTAGGTCCCTTGCTACCTGAGTGGGAACTACCAAAGCATTTTGATTCTTACAGCTATTGCTCTTAAGCAGGGCAGGCTTAGGCACTTTAATTGAAGTTGCTAGTTTCAGTGCCTGTTTAAGTGTGTTAAACTTAACAGTGACTATGCAGAGTGCTGCGGGTTCTTTGTTCTGAATCTCTTCATTATGGCAGTGATAAATCACTGTCATACTGAGGAAATACCACTAATTGTTCATGGGGACCTAGAAGTTTAAGAAAGAAGAAGAGAGTTTAAGATTTATGGAAACTGTTCACGTCTTAGTTGCTGCCTCTTTTTTGATTTTGGGGGTGTAATGAATTCAAGTAGTTGTGTTTATCAAGTTGAGCCACTAGGTGGAGTACATAATCAGTGATTGTTATAAACTAGTAATGTGAAGAAGCACTGTAATATAAAGCACAATGAATGAGATTAAAATGATACTTAATATTCATCTGTATATTTGTTAGGGAATAAATTATAATACTTGCCCAATTTTTTTTTATGCTGGGCTCTTTAAACTAATCAGAACAAAAGGGTAATATACTAAGTGTGTGGAGCTTGAGATTTTAAAATGTGTTTATATGTATTACACTTGTGAGTGAAAAGCTTATATTTCTGTTTCTAGTCAATAACAGAAGCTTTGAAATCATTGTGCCATTGACATCAGTGTGGTACCTTTGTCATCACCAACCTCCTTGGCCAGGAAGAAATTTGAGTATTTTCATCTAGATTTAGGCTTTTTCCTTGCTGTAAAAAAACAGAAGGGAAAAGTGTGTATAATTTGCTTCCTATTTTATTTCTAACAGAATATTTAAAGTCATGTTCTAACTAAGTTTTCTGACTCTGGAAACTAACTGTAGTATAAAAGAAACCTTAAGTGAAATTTAAAGGGTTTTATCTTTAGAGTTTTCTTAATTTGTAATACTTTTATCCTGGTAGAATCCTTCAAGTTCCAGCTGCCTATTCTCCTGTTGATCCAGATACACCACCAATATTAACCACCTACTTCATGAAGAAATGCAATCTTCAATATATTCTTGTTGAGAATGACAAAATAAACGTAAGTGTCCAGGTTTCTACAGGAAGCCATGTAGAAATGTGTAGCTATTCAGACTGTATTCTGTCTAAGTTTGGATATGGTTGCATTATTTCATCAAGACAAGAGGCTGTTGTTTTCATTCAGATACAGATATTTTTAAATTTAGAAATACTAAGTACTTCACCTATCTAAAAGAAATTACTTATTTTCCTATTACAGCATTGTCCAGGCATACTGGTTGGGCTTGGTGTTCAGAAGCTTCTCTAGTGTTGTTTCCATGTATGTTAAGATTGGGAGTTGGAAGTCTTTGAAGCAGTTGAAAATAACTGCTCCATTTTACTACTCCTTATAATCCTCCTTATAATATATACTGATTATCTTTGTATCCTCATGCGTTGCAAAGGGAATAGACAAAACTGGACCATCTAGTTACAATGCAGTGTGTTTTGTCTTCTGTGAAATGGTTTCATATATTTTTCCTTTTTGTATTTGCCAAGACAATTGTTATTTCTCATTTATAAAGTATGTGTTCACTCATATTTAGCATATAAAAAACTATGAACTTAATTCCTGTGTTGTGCCCTCCAAAAATGGAGAGGTGAAAAATCATGGGTCATTATTGAAAATGTTCTTTTTTTCATAATTCATTACATGCATTACACAATAACAGTATGTCCTGTGGTTTCCTGTTTAAACTGTGTATTTTCTTTTACAGAAATTCAAGATGTCCCATGAGGGTTGGTTTTACCACAATTCTTCCATAATAGAGCATCTTGGTTTAACTCTTTTCCAAATTAGCTGGAGCAATGCTGATAAAAGCTCCCAGCTAGACAATGTAAAAAGTAAATATGAACCCTTCAAAGCTATAGGTAACTTGCAGCCAGATAATACTGTCTGCCTTGAAGTAAAAACATCGAAAGCGGGATACGTGGATGTTGGCCAGAAGTATTCTCTAGCATATGTCTTGCATACATCAGGAACTACGGGGATCCCCAAAATAGTCAGAGTACCTCATAAATGTATTGTGCCAAATATTCAACATCTTAAGTGAGTATCGTTTCTATTTTTTCTTTTAAGTATTTTTACAAATTAGGCTTAAAGTGGTTTTTTCTTAAGTATTTCAGAGGGGTGTAGATTGGGTTTCTGCTAACACTGCTTTACTTCTTTCTCTTGCCTTGCCTTTCCTTTTTCACGTTTCTTTTTAAGTAGTCATATAAAATTGTTTCTCTAAATGTTATTTTTAATGCTTAAATAAGGCTCTTCACTTGAATTTTGGGGGAGTGTACCCACCAAAATGTGGTGATGTTGTAAGTATTGTACTGCTGATTTGCTGCTTGAAGCAAAGAAGTAACAAAAAAAATTTTTTTTTTATTCCTGCTTATACTTAATATGTTCTGTAGTTTTTCTCTTTAAATCCCAATTCCTTTTCAGGCTACCTTGTTTTCATTCTGTTCCATTTAATACTCTCTAGAAAATCTTTATTTTAGAAAATACTACTGGTTGGTTTTGTTTGTTTGTTTGAAGTCTGGAGTGAAAAAAAATTCCAGATCCAGATGCATACCAAATGAGGACCCATCTGGAGTTAGAATATGCTCCAGAACCTGTTGTCTTGGTGTGTAACATGATTGGTATCTTTGTAAAAGACCTTGTACAGCCAATATTTATGGTCTTTATACAGGAGAACATGCTCAAATTCTCTGGTCTGCACAATCAAGGAATATACCTGTGTAGCCAGAGTAGCCCTTAACAAAAGTGAGGTACAGAAGCTCTTTCTTGCTATTCTTCCAGTTTGGAACCTTTTTTTCTTTTTTTTAACAGCATGCATCAGGTTTGTAATTTCTAGCTTTTTTTATTCTAGATCCATATTTGATATCACAAAGGATGACATGCTGTTCCTGGCTTCTCCTCTGACATTTGACCCATCTGTGGTTGAATTGTTCACTGCTCTGACAAGTGGAGCTTCTCTCCTTATAGTACCAAACACCATTAAAATGATGCCTGTGAAGCTATCTGCTGCTCTATTTCATCAGCATCATGTGACAGTGTTGCAGGTAGGCAGCACATAAGATACATGTCTTAAGTGTCTTGCTTCTCACCTTTGTTAGTATGTACTATTTCTTCATCAGACTAGACAGTAGTGATAATATTGCAGGAGTGTTCTTCCTTGGAAGAGTAATTCTTGTTGTCCTTTTTGCTGTAGGATGTTAGCTTTCTAGAAAATTACTGTCTGATTGACGTCTCAAACATTTTGTGACAGAAAACACGGAACTGAAGATAACTGACATACATCTTAAGAATATATTAATTCTTGAGAATTGATTATGTTAGTCTGTTAATTAATCTGCTAGTTCTGAATAATCTGGTAAGGAGGTTAATTTTTATAAACACTTTAGCACCTTATAATGGGCTTGATCTTGGAGCCTTTATTCATAAATAATTTTTAATTTTTATTGATAGTCTCTATTCTGTACATATAACAGCTAAAACAGTGCTATTATAAGATGATAAAATGTTTGTCTCTTTTACAATAATCAGAGAAGGATAATGATTGATTCCCTAGCAACACTTCTTGTCTTCAGGCCATCTGCTTATATGAGGCTTCGTCTGCCCTTCTGTCTTGATATACACCATCTCTTATATGATCTCAGTTCTAATAGCTTTAAAGTTAATTTTTGGAAAATATGCCTGAAATTGTGAGCATCCAATGTAGCTGAATAAGCKCCATCTCTTGTTTTGTAGTACTAAGGGCATTTAATAAAGCTATTAAGCACAGAAACTTCAGTGGAGTAGAAGCCATTAAAAGTGTATCTGATTTGTTACTGGGCAAAATGACTATGATCTGGTTAGTCTGTTAACTGCAGTAGGTCAACCCCTAAGTAATGCTTTGTCATTAATGTAGTTCTGATATATCTGCATTCATAGAAATGTTAAGGTTTCCTTTTCTTTTGGAGAAATAGTGGTAGTTGAGATTGTAGATTTTAAATTTAAGATTAGTGAATAGTTAGCAGAAGATTCCACAACAGAAAATAATCCATGTCTGTGAATGTTTTGATAACCTTATTCTCTACTCTTATATTGTTTGATTATAATTGCTATAAATCTTGGTGGTATAGATTTTCCTGTCACATGCAAGTTCCACGATCACTTTGGCTCACTTGCTACTTTAAATAAAACTGTTCTCAGAGTTTAATTTCTGTTAGCAAGTAATTTTTCTTAAGCATGTAGACAAACAGGACAAGGCTGGATTTGGTCTCATGAAGCTATTTGAGATGTCTTCTTAAAAGTTTGGTTTTGCAGTTTTTATCAATGAAGGAAGAAGGGTTGCTCAGCAGAATTAATGGCAAAATGCTCTCTAGAGTTTAGCTGATGATGAATAATTTTGTTTCTTAAATTATAGGAATGCCTTACCTTTCCCTCTTAACTTCATTGAACAGATCTGGAAAATCTGAAAAAGTGATTAGTGGAGAGGGAAAATTCATTTTTCCTCACCTTTTTTCCTTACTGTAATTCACTGAAGTTAAAATGATCAGTTGAAAGGTGGTGGTCTTGATATGTTAGAGAAATAACTTGGCAAGAAATAATTCAATTATTTTTTTAGTCCTTTTACTAGATAAAAACCCCTCATTTTGCAGTATAATGCAAAATGTAAACAGTGTAAAAGTGTGACAACTTTTAGAAAACTGATCTTTGTAAATTATTATATTTACCCAAATTAGAAACAGCCCGGTATCTGGCATCCTGTGAATTTTCAATGTTACAGAAAGATCTTTAAATGTTTTTTATTCAGGTTAATTGAATATATTTTAGCTGTATCATACTGGAAAGGAAATCGTGTACCATGAAGGAAAAACAGCTCCAAACAGTAGTATCAAGAGAATATCATGTGTGCTGCTTTCTATTTCAAAGGAATTATTATAACAACTAATGTGCATATACTTCAGATATGATATAACAGCTGAAAACACAACATGAACCTGTAACACAGAAAGGTGAAGTATGAAACTTGGCAGCAGAGGATAGATTTGTGCTAAAAATACTCATTATAGGTTTCACACGATAAATAAAATCTCAGAAAACATCATCGCCATCTGTACTTGCATCTGATGGTTGATGATATTAGCCGAATAGTGGATATGTTAAAGCAGGAAGAGGTGTATACATATACTGAAAAAAATATAACAAATATTTCTCTTGCATTTTTTTCTCTTTAACACGTATCATTCAGACAACACCAACACTTCTCAGAAGGTTTGGAGCTCACATTATTAAATCCACTGTGTTGTCCTCAAATACTTCGCTCCGTGTCTTAGCCCTTGGAGGTGAAGCATTTCCTGTACTGAATCTCTTGAAAAGTTGGAAGCACAAGGAGAACAAAACAAGTATTTTTAATCTGTATGGTATTACTGAGGTGTCAAGTTGGGCTACTTGCTACAAGATTCCTGAAGAGGTTTTTAGTGCTGATTTTCGGTAGGAAACTTGGCTATTTTCACTGGCTTGGTATGTGAATGGTGAAATGTGATTTCACTAGAAATAGAAGCTACATTTCCTGGGCTGCTCAGACCTCTTAAGTGATTTATGCTGGTTAAAATTAAACTTGTCTTTTACGTAGAAGTAGACAAATTTATCCTCTATGGCTGTAATACAGGCCTGTCAAGTAGAAATTGTTGGTGAATAACTCTTAAACTACAAAACTACAGGTTTACCGCAGTTCAAAATCCTGCATGCTTGCAGACCTCTTAAGTTTAAAATATCATGTCATCGTGGTTTTTGTTTTAGCTAGCCCTGCATCTCGACCTCCTCCTCGTTCTAGCCTGTGATTCCACACGTTGAACCTGGGATGGCCTAATCCAGGGTGTGCTGTCTCTGACTGCGTTGTGGTATCAGAGCACTGTTACGCTTCTGCAGGCCACTGACTCTCAGCCAAGTTGCTTGTAACTTCAGTTAGGCCTGTCCTTCCCCATCATGACACTCTGCTGATGATATCTAACATGTTCAAAGAGAAGAAGCGTAACAGAGCCATCAGTGGGAGTTCTGCCTGTGAAGAAATGAGGCTATTTAACTGTTGCTCATAGGTTCTGAACAAAGAGATCATAGCTTAGCTCTATCAAGATCAGAATGTTAATTTTGAGATTTACTTATTTTAAGAAAAATACTAAAAAGATTTCTTTCAAATATAATCAGCCTATGTACATGTGTTTCTTACAGCTACAATGCTTTTACCTACATTCCAGAAGTGATTTAGTGAAGACTAGCTTCTGTTTTTTCTAACACTGGATAATATACCATTCAGCAAATGATCCTATTAATATTACATGACAAATATGATGGCAGAAATTTGTCCTGACTGACCCAAAATCACAATGTGATTTTAATTGGACTTTCTGGAGTACTTTCTTTTCAGCATTTAGCATGCACCACCATTTTACTCAGTTATTGACATTTTTGTTCATTGTATTTTATGAAAAAGGTTGCAGGAGTGCTAAGGCCATGAGAGGTGCTTCCAGTCMTCTCAGGGTTTCATTTGCTCTTTGAAAGGCATACTTACTCTGTGGCATGATAGTTACGTGTGTGGCTTGAGTTAGAGGCATCTTATGAAATGGGATGTTTTGGGCAAACAGTGTGATATATTAACCTGATTTTTAAACCACTGTAGAGTGAAAATAATAAATCAGTAAGGAGTTTTATTTGAAAATGATGCAGTATGAATGATGCTGTTAGGCATCTGTTCTACAGGCGCTGTGAGATCTTGTTTTACAGCACTGAAAATTTCTGACTCTAGAGATTTATTCTGGTTTCTCTGAGTTCAAACATTACATTCTCCTCAGTGAAATTGTTTATTTTCTACTCAAAGTTTCTGTGTTCCAGAGACAATATGTTGTTCTTCAGCTCAAACTGAGATTTCCAAAGCTGAAGTGCTATCTCCTCTTCACCTCAGAGCATATTTCCTCCAAGTGTCATTGCAAAGGGAATTACGGTTCCTCTGCAGTAAGCACTTCCAGATATTACGAACCAAGATAATAATTAAACTGTTTTGATATTTATATTATCTTTAATATTATCTTTAATAATATAATCTTTAATGTTAATCTTTATTTCTCAGTGTTGATGGGACAGTTGGCATGCAACTGACTATTTTTGCTAGCAAAATGATGAAAATATTCAAAAACTAATGTTCTGCGAATGCTTGAAGAGGCTGGAGAATGAGGGAAAAGGAAGGAGCTGGTCTGCACTTCAATGAATTCTATGGATAGATGACTTTGTTTTTTCTTTTATTTCAGTTGTCTTTGAAAAACTCAGCTGAATTCAGCTAACGAAACATCAGGAATAAAAGAATGAAAGCTCAGACTAGGATGCAGCAAGAATGAATTAGAAATTGTTTAGATGTGTTTAAATTCCTTGAGCTTGATGATGTTCAACCTGGGGCAGCAAAATCTGTCTGAAATGCTCAGGGTACTCTGGATGTTTCAGGGCCCATTGTAGCCTTATTTTCTATCATTCTACATTTTTTGATATATGTTAATAAAACTCTTGCACACTACTGAAGTTTTAATTTTGAACACATCCAGCATTTTTTTAAAGAAGAAACATTTGTAAAAACAAGCCCTGAATATCTAGTGTTCTAACACTGATCTTCTTTTAAAAGATTTTACTCATTTCTGGAACAGTTGTTTTGTGTTCAGAAGGGAAAGAGTTTTTACTGTTTCTCTCTCTAATATGTTTAGAAGTGATTTCCCTGTACCTTTGGGTTCACCGCTCCTTGGAACAGCAGTTGAGGTCAGAGATGCCAGTGGTTCTGCAGTTGTAGAAGGCGAGGGACAAATATTTATAGGTTATGTTGTATTTGTTGTTCTTTTAAGATGCTTTTCTTTGTTGGTTGGGTTTTAATATGTTAATTATTTTACTTTGTATCTGCCTCTGATATATAGACTAATACGGCATTGTTAGGTTTCTTTGGGCTCGGAACCTGCTCATAGTATTTTAGGTTGTTGGAATGATAAACAAGAAATTACCATCATTTTATCTACAGAGTGTGTTCATTATAGTGATTTATTTTTTCTGCTTGCATTTTGACACTTCCAATAACCAAGTTATTTTTGTATGTTAAGTGAATTAACTGTATAGCCAATTTATTTGTTTTAGAATTTTAGGCATTGGTGATAATCTTTTAATACTTCTGATAATGCTTGTTAGAATTTATAAGAATTTGATAAAATAATATTTTCTTTATAATTTCAAAGGTAGTATATTTAATATGGATGACCAAGATCTTTTATTTTTTTAGGTGGTGAAGAACGAATCTGTTTTCTGGATGATGAAATAACTGTACCCTTGGGCACAATGAGAGAAACGGGGGATTTTGTAAGAGTGCAGGATACAAAGATGGTCTTCCTGGGTCGGAAAGACAATCAGATTAAACGTCACGGCAAACGTTTTAATATTGAATATTTGCAGCAGGTAATATCACATTTAGTGAGTAGAGCATGCCAGTATAGAAGAACAGGGATAAAGAACACATTATCATCAGAAATCTATATTTGCTCAATTTCAGTTGACTTTTAGGAGTCTTAAAGAAATTCAAATATCTAATCATATAGATTAGGTATGTAAGAGAAAGGAACTTGGGTTTTGGAAACATGTTTTATTCTGTGCTCTATTCCAGTAGAAGTGGGAAGCTGTATAAGCATCTGAAAAATACGAAAGACTTATGCAGCAGTGCTTGCATAGTAATAAGGCTACAAGATGTCAGATTCCTAGATTATATCTCATTTGTGATATGCAAACAAACAAATTGAGTTCATTTTTATATAAGAAGTTACAAACTTTTAGTTACAAGAGACTACTGTGATAGTTAAGATTTGTAAATTACCCTCAAACAGAAGGGACTGTGAACCCGTACGAAGATTTTTGGTAGCAAAGAGCTATGTAAAGACTTGCTGGCAACTCAAGAAACTTTGGAGTAAAAGCTTATTATGATTTAACTCAAAAACATTCTTTTCAGAGAACGCAGTGAATCGTAAATTGTGAGAGGAAGTCATGAGCTCAGAATAAATGTTCTAGATGGATTTGGGGTTTGTTTTAATTTTTAAGCATTTCTTTTTTTTTTATCAGAACACAGTGTTTCCATGTTTAAAAAGCAAAAGATTTATTACTAAGTTTGTTTTCTTTTTTAAAATCAAATTTTTGAAATATTATGGCAATTTAAAAATTCATTATTAGAAATTACTTACGCATTTTGATAATGTCAAGCTTGCTGTTTTTTCCCAAAAGACTTACCAGGAAAAAATAAGTTCAGAGTTTCAATAGAGATTCATGACCTCGTGGGGAGTAAGTTTTTTAGGTACAGGCCAGGGGCCTATAAAGGGAGATTAGCATGAGAAGATAATGTCATATTTAGGCTCTCTTGATAGTAAGCACAATTATCTTGCAGTCTGGATGTAGCACAACAACTGCATTTGACTTGAATTCAGAAAGATGATTTGTGAATGTTAAAATGTGGTAATTAAAGCTTGATAGTTCTCATCCAGTCTGTCCTTATTGTGGAGTATCTCTAGCAAAGATATTCTTGTGGAGAGCTGGAATTGTAGCTATGTTCTYAAGAAATGAATAGGTATTCTCCCTTCCATGGAGCATAATGATTTTGTCAAAAATAACTGTTTTTTTTTTCCTAGAAACTGCTAGTTTAGTCAGCTCTTGCATTTTATAAGATGGCAAATTATAAAATGAATCAGATAATCAGTGAAATTCAGGGGGCAGGTTTAGCTCAGTTGGGTAGAGCATGGTGCTGCTAATGCCAAGGTCATGGGTTCAATCCCCGTATGGGCTCCGCTGAGGGTTGGACTTAGATGATCTCCAGAGGTCCCTTCCAACTTTACTATTCTATGATTCTATGAAATAATGGAAGGAAATACTGTTCTTAATTACTTGAGGCATCRCTTCCTTCATTTCTTTGTGTTCAGCCAGGTGATATTATGGTAACAGAAGACAATTTGGGGGAGGCAAAGAGGAGAGGAGTCTTGTTTTTTCTTTCTTTTTTTTTCCCCTCCCTCTTTTTAAGCTATTTCAGGTAGAGCCATTTAATTGCAAATGCTTATCCTCAGATTTTGCTCTCAGATCATGCAGATGTATTGATATGTTTAGTTTTCAGGATCTGATTTAAACATGAATAACAAATTTCAAAATCATCTTTCGGCCTTTTTTTGATCTCATTAAAGCTATTCTTACTATAGTAGTAGGTAATCAATCAGATGGGGTTTGGACTACATTATTTAAGACAGAGGTAACATCTAACCTCTATGTAGTACTGTTATCTGATAGTACTTCCATCACAAATTAGTGGTTTCAGTTTTTCTTAGAAGTATCTATGTTTCAAGAGCAGTGATTATGTTCTGTGTCTTTATTGACAGTTTAGGCAAAAACACTTCATGCTTTTTCTCAGGAGACAGTTATTTAGATAACTGGAAAGTTTGCTTTGCTGATAGCTGTATTGATTTTGCTATATTAAATTCATTCTTTAGTGTCTGACACTGAATACTGCTGCTTAAATTAACATAAGTGAAATACCTAGGATATATATGTATTTATAGGATGTTATGTAGGAAGATAAATACAAATTTAAGTCTGCAATTTTTTAAAAAAATTGTGGGTTTTACTTGTTTTGAAATGCAATTCTGTAATAGAGTGAAAGGAGTAAGACTAATATTTTTAAATTACAGACTGCTGAAGATCTTTGTCAGGTAGAAGCTTGTGCAGTAACCTGGTACCAGCAAGAAAGACTTATCTTGTTTGTTGTACCCAAAGACAATTTCAAAGAGAGAGAAACTCTTAAAGAACTTCAGAAACATCTACCAACTCATGCAGTCCCTGACGAGCTTGTATTGATTAAAGCTTTGCCTTTAACATCACATGGTAAATGAAACTATAAGTACCCTTTGACTTACTTTAATTATCTCCATTCTTTTAGTTTCTTTTTTCATTGACCAAAATGCAGACTCATACTTTTTAAATACATAGGTCAGATAACTTATTCCTTGTAGGAAAATATCAGTGTAGGCAGACAACTGTATTTCAAAACAACAAATATGTCTGATTTGTTGTGTCAGCTACATACATGTGTATTTGCTTGATAATGTTTCATTTGCTATTCAAAGAGCAGTGATAAAACCCATTTAGAATTAAAATTGCACATTTATTTTCTCAACAGCTCCTCTTGCAGTCTGTGACAACTCTGACTTGACTTGGGAAAAGATCAGGCTCTGTACATGGGATTATGTGGGAGGCTAGATTAAATTTTCAAAAACCTTGCTGTGTTTTGAAGAGTATAGTTGATTCACTGGATAAAAAAAAAAAATACAAGTACGATTTTGTTTATGAATAAGAAAGCCTGGGCAAGACTAAGGTGGCTATTTGGGCAAGGCAAGTTTTGGAAGTATAAATGGTAAAGAATGAAAAAAATCATGCTTTATTTTCTACAAAGGCAAAGTTGATAGGTCTGAGCTGAACAAGATTTACCACAACCAGCTAAACTCCAGAAGATGTGACAGTAAGCTGAGTGGCGCAGAGGAACTGTGGGAAAGATTGCAGTATTTATGGAAGGTAGTATTTTGAGCTGCCTTTTTATCTTTGCAAGAAGATATTTATACATGTGTCAGGAATTAAACAGTTTTTAAGAAGTGTGACTTATGCAACCAGAACGTTCTATCTGCCTATACATTTAAGTATGTGTTATTAGAATTTTTTTATCTCTGTAGATAACTGTGAACTGGAGAGGCTCTCCCTATTTTCTTTTTTTACGTAGATGGCACAGTTTCTTAAATTTGTCTTGGCCTTTCTGATTCTGTTGTTTCTTAATTCCTGTGCTAAAGATTTGTTTCAGATACTGAGAAGCAGAAACCACCTTAGAGTTCTTGTAATTTATAAATGGAGATTGGAAAAGGCTGACAAAAATACAGCACAATCTGCTTTAATTCCTTAAACTGCAGAATTGGAATTGAGTAAAAAAATTCGTACTGCAAAACAAAATCTCCCTATTTCTTCATTCTTTCCCAGCTCTTGTTCAGTCACTACCCAGTTGGTGCTTAAACATTTCATGTGATTTTTGCAGAGTGAGTTTCCTCAATTTCTGCTGACTTAGTCGGAGTTCTAGGATATTCAGCTTGATTTCACTGAACTACTTTTTTTTTTTTTTTTTTTTTCCTGTGTGACATTGGGTACCACCCATGAACTGTTTTCTCTTTACTTCTTCCCTCTTGTAGTCTGTTCTGGGTCTCCTAGAGGATTCCACAGAAATTTCTAAAGATTCAGTGTTTCTCTTCAGTGGTGGAGACTCCTTAAAAGCTCTAAGATTTTATGAAGAAATTGAGATTCTAGTAGGCAGAGCTGTCCCTGGACTCCTTGAAGTTATTCTCAGCTGCTCAATTGAAGAAGTTTATACGCATATTCGTAAAACTCTGTTTCCAAGTGAAGACCAATTGATGACCTGTGACAATACTATAAAAAGAAAATTAAGTGAAGACAGTGGAGAAGAATCCTGTGGAAAGTGTGTTAAACTGAAATCTGAAAGATATTTTGAAGTTGCTTCTGGGTTAATTTCATTTATTGCAGTGAGCCGAGGAAATCGATTGTTTTCTATGAATTCCTCCAAGTCCTTTATGCAACCCAATGATATGGTGCAGATAGGAACAGAACTGAGACAGCAGCCATCCTTTCTGCATTTATTGTCACCAAATGCAAGGAAAAGCCAAGAGCAAGAGTATGAAATGGAAAAGAGCAGAAGTTTACCGGTTATCAACAAGGCAAATATAACAGACACTTCTGCTACACAGCCAAACTATGCAGAATGTAATCCTGGAACAATGGCTAGGTTGACATTATGCATAAGATGGAAGTCAAATACAAGAAGATGTGTTGATGCGTCACCATTGGTTGTCATACCATTTACAGATGAAGTATCTGCATCTGTATACGTTGGCTCTCACTCTCATACGGTGCAGGCGATTGATCTAGATTTGGGAGAAATAAAGTGGGAGAGGAACCTTGGAGATCGTATTGAATCTTCTGCCTGTGTGTCTAAGTGTGGAAATTTCATTGTTGTTGGTATGTCTTTTGTTCTAGCCTTTACTGAAAATTATTTTTTCTGCTAAATATAAGATGAATGACAGAGAATCTTGCTTTACCTCTGAATGCCCTGCTCCTACACTTGTCCATATACTTCCATGAGTGCCTCAAAACTGATTTGCCTATAAAACAGAGACAGAAGGAAGAAGTAAATTAAGTTTCATGATAATAAATAAAAGAGCTTATTTAACATATTTAACAATTTCTCATTTATTATATGTAAATTTATTAGTAGGGCCTTATTAAGGAGGAGGAGAATAATCAGTGGGTACGGTTTCTTTTTAATGATTAATTAAAGTGTGACCGTTAAGCTGTTACTTAAAAGTATGGAAAGGTGATATAGCTTTAAAATGACTATAAAAATGGAAAGAAGTAGAAATCAGTATGTGATGCCTCAGATAATTAAACCTTTTGAAAAATACGAACCTTTGAATCTTGCTTTTTGGAAATGTAAAGATGGTATTCCTTTTATTAACATGAATTTAGTCCTCTTTTAATGTGAATTGGGGAAAGGGAGTTTCTAATCTGTGATTGTATGTGAATTCTAATCTCTGTTAGCTTCATGCTATTCGTAGCACTGACTGTTTATATAAAACTTAGTCAGTTGACCAATCTGTCCTTGTTTCTGTCATCTGTATTGTCAATAGAATTGTCATTATTCTTCTTAATGTTACCTTTTTAGGTAATATTTACATATCACTGATCACACAGCTATCTAGGTGATGAGTTTGCTTATGCAAAGCAAGCATTACTATATTTTGACTAGTGTTTTGATTACTGTTTACTGTGATAAGCAAATTGCTCTGTTATGACCTCAGGAGCCTATAGAACTACAGTTTCATTAGCAAATACATAGATTTTATTTTTTCGTATCTGTGTTTCCAGAAGGGTAAATTAGGGAGAGAGGTAATTAAAAAAACTACCATTTTAAGCAGCTCATCATGTCTTCTCATACTATCACTGTAAAATTGGGTAGAAGAGCAGTGAAATAAGCATATTTCATACGCAACCTGGAAAGAATGCACTGAACAATCAGCTTTGAGTGTATGAACCATCAGCAAAGACTTTGAAATAAAAAGAAGAAAAACTTCGGAAACCGTTTAGAGACTGTACCTCATGAATCATCTTATTTCTTGCCAGCAATGATGCAGCTAATATAAATACAAATATTTAAAATTCTTTTTTTTCTTACTTTGTGTTATTTCATGCAGGCTGTTATGACGGCTTAATATATGTGCTCGGAAGCAGTGATGGCAAAATACATTGGACGTTTGTCACAGAGGACGCTGTGAAAAGTTCTGCGGTTGTAGATCCTTCCACTGGACTAGTCTATGTAGGATCTCATGACCAACATGTATATGCTTTGGATATTTATGTAAGCACACTGACTAACTTTTACATATAGAAGAGTAAATGCCTGACTTAGACCTGACTTGTAACGCACTGGATGAAGCTCCATTGGTTTTAGTAATCTCAGGAATCCATTTTTAAACTTTGAGATAGTTATGCCTGCTTGAAGTGGAGTCAGGGTTATGTGGTAGTAAATGGTTTTAGTGGTGTTCTCAGCCGTGGTTCTCCTGCTGCTGCTACTGTTTCAAACGCATCTCAAGTTTCTCTATTACTAAGTTATGTGTGGGTGTTTCAGAAAAGGTCACCAGCTATGACTTAATGGTAGAAGGAGAATCTTACATTTTAAAAGAATAGATGAGGCAAGATGGAAAATAAGCTCAGTAGCTCATAAGTTCATTAGCTTAATTTCTTAGTTTGTTGGAAAAGAAACTAGCCAATGGCATATGAGTTGATATAATAGAATGTGAATTATATCTTCACTTATAACTAATGGTTGCTGAATAAACCCACTGTTTGATAAGGTGTGACATTAGAAGTTCTTTGCAAAGTTTTTGAGTTTTAACTGCATTCGTAAAACCTTGTATTTATCTTTTTTCCTCTGTGCTTGCAGAAAAAGACATGTATGTGGAAGATTCATTGCGAAGGTGGAGCTGTGTTTTCTTCTCCTTGTCTAAGTTTTTCTCCACACCATCTTTATGTTGCTACACTAGGAGGACTACTATTGGCTGTAAATCCTGTATGTACCTTTGCCTGCTTGCCTTTGGTCCCAGTCTCAAATTTGTATTAAGCCAGAATGTATTTCTGAAGTTAAGAGCACTTTCCTAGTGAAAAGAACTAGATAATTGTATGTTAACATAAGTTCCTTTTCACTTGAGATCTTAAATTATTGCGCACAAGTCAGTATTATAATTCCTGTATTTCAGAATACAGGAAAAATAGTAGTAAGGGAAACAGTCACTTGGAGCAGATATTTGCAGTTTTTCAGCTCACACAACTCTGACCATCACTCCTTGCTAGCTTTACCTCCCACCCACTACAAATTTCCTCGGTAGTACCTGATCCAGTGTTAGAACAGTGTATATTTTGCAGCTCTAGCAGGCTACAGTAACAAAACACGTTTGTTTTTTTTTTTTTCCCAACCGCTGCTTTAATTCCAACTGAGTATTTGTAACAATTAGGAATGTGCAAGCTATGTTAGGAGCTTATTGTGACTATCATAGGTTGTAGATCGTAGCATTTCCTACAGCATTTATAGTTCATGATGTGCACAATTAATATGACTTTTAAAATATCCTTTCCTTCACTGGCTCTCTTCACATAGTGAGGAGCTGGGGATAGATTTGAAAATGAATCTGTCTCTCTTAAAATTATATGTTAGATTAGGGAGTGGGGTGGTTTGGTTGGTTGGTTTGTTTTTGCCAAGGAGGAGGAGGAGAAGGGTAAAACAGGGACATTTGGAAATTCCTGAGGTCTGGGGGAAGCTCTGGGGGAAGGGTGATTCTGTTTACCTTCTTGGGAGTCATGTTAAACATGGGATATTCCATGCTGTCATTCACAGGCAACAGGAAATAAGACTTGGAAAAGCTCCCTGGGAAAACCACTCTTCTCCTCTCCTCACTGCAATGAGAAGTATGTTTATGTTGGATGTGTGGATGGAAACTTATATTGTTTTACTCATTCTGGAGAAAAGGTAAAATTTATTACTATTGGTGGTTTTTCTTATGTTCCTCACAAAAGACTGGATAAGATGCTTCATTAGTACTGGTTTTGAGGCTTAATGATTAACATACCATATATGCCATTATTATTTATGCCATTATTGTTTACACCATTTTGTGAACCAAAGAGCACTATGTATTCATTTTTGCAGAGAGGAAAAAGTTAAAAAAAAAAAAAAAATTGTCCAGCAAGTTCATGGCAGACCTAGAAATAAACAAGTTTCTTGATGCAGAAATTGTAGTTCAGAGCTTGCCCGTACCCAAAGCAAATGTTAAGAGTAGTGCCAACAGATGATAAAACTTCCTGATTTTATTTTTGAAGTTTCTCAAAAATGTTTAAAGCCATCTCTTCTATAAGGTGGTGGCTATTTGGATGTAGAGTTTTCTTAGAATGTTTATCCATTTATTAAACAAGTACTTGTGCAATTGCAGAGATGTGCCAAATCCTAATTCTGACAACACAAGTGCCAGTCATCACCTTGCATTAATGAGATCTTTTTTTTGTTAGTTCCTCACAGATTAATATGATTTGTATTTGTTGTTAAAAGACTGGAACTGTTTCTGTTTGCCTGAGATGTGGTACACAGGGTAATTCCAAAGCCTTTTCTGATTTTAGCATACATGTTAACCCATGCTCTGTCCTTTGGCTGCTTGCAGCAGTCTTGTGGCGCTGATACTCTGTTGAGATGGGTCTGCACAGCAGCAGCTTGATGACAGGAAAGCAATCCTGCAAGAGGAACATCCTCTGCCTTTGAGGTGGTGACGCCATGTTACCAGACTTCTCAAAGGCCATTACTACCTCTGTTATGATAGCCCCAGAATATTTCTTTTTCCAAATTAACAATCTTCGAGAGCCAAACAAGAAGGTAGTAACTCTTGCACATCAATTTTGAGTCCTTAACTACTTACTATGTGTATAAAGCTTACTTTGTAATGGAACAAGTGTTTCCTAGCCCTCAGCAAAATCCAGTATGTTGTTGAAASTATGTGCTGTCCTGTCAACAATTTGTCTTTTAAAAAAATAACAGTTGCTGTTAGACTGATAATGTGAACAACCTGCGATAATGGATGGTTATGTTCTTTTTGTAGGTTTGGCAGTTTTCCACTAATGGACCAGTGTTTTCATCTCCATGCATCTCAAGTTTAACTAAGCAAGAAATATTTTTTGGCTCCCATGACTGCTTTATCTACTGCTGTAATATGGAAGGTAATTTACTGTGGAAATTTGAAGCCACTTCAAGTGTATATGGAACACCATTTGTTTTCCAAATTGATGACTTAAAGAACAAAATTCTTTTGGCAGCAGTATCTACAGATGGCAAAGTATGGATTCTGAATGCCAAGAGCGGAACAGCAGAAGGAGTAGATAAGCTCCCAGGAGAGATTTTCTCTTCCCCTGTAGTATGGGGAACAAAGCTTGTTGTGGGCTGTAGAAATGATTATGTTTATTGCCTAGATTTGTATGCAACAGGAAAAAAGAACAGCTAAAATGTTAGGCTCTTTCCTTTTTATTGTTTACATTTGTGAATTAAGAACTTGCAGGTTCTGTCTACTTCTCTATTTTACTGTCGATAAATGCTCTTTGCAGACCTCTCAGGTAGTGTTTCTGTACCAAGCAATATCCAGTAGGAAAAGTGATGTTTACTGATCTCCTCTACTGACTGAAGGAGGAAGACTGCTCAGGGGTTTCAGTGTTCCTCCCTCGTTTTTCGGCTCTGCTTCATAAAAGCACTAGTATTTCAGATGGTTTGGATTTCTGTGTTATGCTTTGACCTGTGTAGCAGGAAAATAGAAGTCAGTAATTTGGCTTTTAACACTTCCAGAATTATGAGATGCTGTGGTAAGGTGCCATTGTCTGCAATTCAGAATAATGTTCTTGGCTACTTGAGGGAGGAGTTTTATTCCTTTCTATGACTCCAGCTCAGCCTGCACCCTGAGGTGCCTTTACGCAGGTGCCTAGCTCTGCCATGCAGCATAGCTGTCAGCAGTCACCTAGGCTGAGCGTGAATTTCTATTCTGTAGCAAGGCAACAGAGTCTTTAATTGAATCTAACTTTCAAATTGATTTCTGAGGAAATAGCCTGTCTTGCATTTCCTTGGGAGGGGGGGATGTTTATAGTTTGTATARTGGACAGTTTGTATAAACAAAGAGATTCATATTTTGTGAGCTTTGGCTCACAACTCAACCAAGCATTTACCTAAATTCAGTTGAAGTCAATAAGAGCTACTTGTATTTTAAAGTTGAGCAGATACAAGTGAATACTTACTAGATTTCAATAACAGTTACAGAATGATTTCTCAAATGAAGTGCATAGTGCTCAAATCAAACCTTGTTCAAGTCATTTGTGAAGAAATTTGATTTAATGAATTCTAGAATGTCTTTACAGAGAACTTGCATTGTGTAAATTTCTTGTTGGCTTTAATACCTTAATAAGAATTACCATCAGCCTTACAGCAATCTTAACTCCAAGCATCTTCCTGATTACAAAAGTCTTTTTTAAAARATCTACAGTAGAAAAAAATTTATCCCTGCCTTTGATGTGCCATCTGCTTTGAGTTCTGAAATCTTGAATAACTAGTAAACTAGAAATTGCACTAGCTATATTGCTTCATCATGCCTTGTTACTCACTTTTATTGTTAGCTGAAGTGCATTGTCGAGATGTTTGTTGAAATAAAAGTTCTATTTATAAAGTAAAACTGAACTAAACTACTAACAACAGGAGACAGAATACATATGTCATTAATTAGATAATTTTTGACTGGGTTATAGTTTAATAAGAATTAAAATGACATTAGTATAATAAACAATTGCACTTTAAAACATTTTAAAAATTAAAAAAGTACACAACAAATACCCACAATTTTACATCTTATAGTTTTTATACATTACTATATGAACATAGAGGTTAATCATATATAACCTTGTCAGAAGAAATGGTATTTTGTGTGTATAAGTTACAAAAAGTTGAGACAATATACTACATAGTGGTTTGTTCAGTTCTTAAAACATTTTTGCTGTTTTAAAGTCAGTAGTAATGATTTTATTTTTTACAGATTTCCAACACTTTATCAGAAATGGTTGCAACAAAGCTAAAGCAAAGTAACACTTCATTGGTATTTAGTGCAGATTTGCATTAATTTAACATGAAATGTCACTGTTGAACATGTACACTTTAGAAATGCTTCCACCAAGTACTGTACATAATACAGTTTCCATTATTACACTAGATGCCCTTATGCTTGAAAAAACTCTGCTTTGAAGCTTTAGATTAAGACCATTCTTAATGGGAGCTCTATTCTATGTGATACAAGTGTATTTTATTAGAAAATAGCTTTATAATGTCATGCACAATAGCACCTAATTATGCTATACTTTTCAGAATACCAGTGTCTCATTTTTTAATCCTGACTTCACCTTCTCCATATTTCTGCCTGGCTCCTCCTCCCCAAAAATAATCCTAGAGATGGATTTCAGGCAGTTTAGTTCTTGTAATTACAAATACTTTTTATCTGAGTTTATAAGCCTGAACTATGTATAAATTTAAACTTAAGYGCTAATTCTTTGTGCTAGCAGAAAAAAAAAAATGATGGGCCCAATTTTTCCTTCAGGTATGTTTACAGAGATTCTACTTTGAAGGTGTTAAGCACTTTTTTCAAGTATCTGAGAGCAGCAGCGCCCTTGTTTGTAGAAAACTTTAAAAATACCTACTTTCCCTCTTAAAGTAAGTATTTTAGAGAATCTAATTTTAAATGTGAAACTGCACTCAAAACCRATCACTTAAGAGAATGAAAAATAAACAACTCGCTGCTGCACATCTACTCTGACATGTCCACTGTGTGTGTGCTGTTGTAACTGTGATAACTTTGTTTTCTGTATGATGGGGAATAGTGTACTCCATATCAGCATTTGCTGACAAGCCCTTTCTGGAGTCTTGGCATGGGAGGATAGTGCAGATTTCATTCTGTTTTCTGCATGATTTAAGGGGCTCCTCCTCAAGCTGCTTGTAGCAGTACTTGGTTAAAATAATTCCATGAAAACTATGTGGCAACACTTCATAATGAAACACTTTCTTCTCCTTAATTATCTCCCTTTATAGTGTTGTAGGTGTAAAGGTCCCTCTGAGCGGTATGGTTACAGGAGGGACATTCAGAGTCGTTAAAGACTTCCTTGTAAAATTCAAACTTGGGTGTGTTAAGGATTTATTTGCCAGGGAGGCTTTTTAAAATGTAAACATAGTTATCTCTGTGGGATGTTAAGGATGATAAAATTTTCATTACATGATGGACTTTATCCTTTTTTGTAAGGGGGGGGGGTGAACACTTCTATTTTAGTTATAAGAAGTAATAAAGTGTTCAGCTGCCACAGCAGATACCTGAGTTGGGGGGGGAGGAGGTAAGTAAACTGCTTTMTGAAGTGTTTGGGCTGTATTGGTCAAAGTTCAGAAAACTGCCTCAGCTACCTGAAGCCGCACGTGGAGCAAATCAGGACTGTAGAGTTAAAACTCTTGAGACTGCTCATGACTCAGCTTTCGGGTCTCAGGTAACCTCAGTCCTGCAGTCTTGCTCCTGTGGCCATGAGACTAACTCTACAAGTACAGGAGCACAGGAACAGCTTCACTTTAGTTCCAGTCAACTGATTCACCATTTTAGTCTGCTGTCGCTGTCTTTATGGACTTAAATTGGGCCGAGCACACTCGCGCTTAAAGGACTAGAAGAAACATTCTGTCCCTGGCGTCTTTCAGAAAACTTTTTGTTTTGTTTAAATAATAATTTTTGTTAGGTAAGGAAAAATGTTTTCTTCCTAGTAGTGAGGGAATATAGCCCCAGTGTATTAAACCTAGGATGAAAGAAATTACCTCAGCATTTGGATGCTGCTGTCTTCTTTTTTAGCGTTTTCAGGTGGAAAGAGATCTCTTGAAATTCTTCATTAGAAAAGAAGCTTTCAAATAGCAAGTAGAACTAACAGTTGATACAGTTTATCAATTAAGAAGAAATTTAGCAATAAGAGAAGGGAGCATGCATCTTGCATTAATTTTCAATAATGGAGTTTGGAAAAGTTTTTCCAAGATCTCTATTTTAAGTGTAGAGACTGAAAATTCCAGAACCAAATATGCAGAGAATTTAAGGAGCTTTTGAACTGAAGTTCTGGCTCTTATTATTAGAATGGCCAAAATTTACATCCAATATCTGAGCACGCTGAAATTTTTGCCTGGACCTCATTTAGCTACTTGTCAAAGCARTGTAAAGTCTACTCAAATCATATATTCCAGTGAGCTAGAGCAAAATGGTAAACAGCTCAGTTTTCAGTCCTTCACTACATGCAGTTCAGTTTTGTTATGTGTAAAAAAAAACCTTAATAAATAAGAAGAAAGCCATTAAATAATTAGCAATAGAGACATAATTTTGTAGTTTACTTAATGATCTGTGGACAGTCACTCCAGGCTTTTGCTTTCCTCTTGGCTAATGCAAGCCAGGCTGGTTCTGTTGACACAGGGTTAGCATCAGGCGTAGAGAATCTCTTGGCCACCTCTTTTGCCAGGGGAGTTGATGGAACAGAATCTGAAATTTCCACTTTATCATGCAAAGGGAGGGGGAGAAAACAAGCATTAGTTGAACAGTGTAGTTTGCTGCAGACTGCTAGAGAAATCTGTAATTCTCTGTGAAGGTGTTCTGATCTAACACTTCGTATTTATTTCCAACCCCTTTTAGTTGAATCTCACTTTTGATTCTATTTTCCAAATAATCAAATTAGGATAAGCTGAATTTCCCTTTTCACAGGTGACTCCATATAATGTAAATCAAAAACTCAGGACAATATTTTCATAGTCTCCATGAGGTCAGGGAAAACATGTCCAATTTGCCAGTCTTTGTTTTTACATAAGCAACTTAATTGCATCTGCAGTATTGCCAACAGTGACAAATAAAGCCAGGAATTTTTTTTTTCCTGAAAGTGTCCTTGGTAGTGCAGCTGCTGACTATGTGTAACCCCACTGGCTTCAGCAYGATTTAGTCTCCTTGTTCAGATTTAGACTCCTTAAATAAGCACAGAGAAGAAAGTGGTCCTGTAGTTTTCTATTTCAGTTAACCAATCATCTCGTGAGGCTGTTGAAGGAAGAGATGAAAAAGGTCTCTCCCATAGCTGTTTGTCTTAAACAAAAAACAAAAACCTAGTTTTAAGAAAAGTCTGACAAATAGTTGTCCCAGTATAAAAACATGCTGAATACAAAACAGGCTTCTGCTAACTTCATGAGCAGAACCGTAGAAGTACGYTGTGGAAGTCAGTCAGATGGGGAGAGTATTTAGTTCTGAGGCAGTGGATGCCATTAAAGGCAACCTGGACAGAAACGAGTCCTACCTGAGCCCTAGGGAGCTTACTCTAAAAAGTTTAATCACAAAAATAACTCTTCATTAATCCCCCATGGTACATTTTCTTTTATGCATCAAATAATTTTTAAGTGTTCAGATTCAGTGCAAACTGCTTTTAGTTGCATTTCATTTTCAGACTTTGAATACTTTAAAAAGCTTTAATCTTGCATGGACGGTGAAAATCATTTATTTTCCTTTTAGTATAACTTTAATGACTTATTTTTAGCTACAAGAAGTAAATGAGCAGCAACAGTAATTATTGCTGTCAACAAACACTTTGAAAAAGGCTTTACCCTCTTATCAGTTCCTGTTGTACAAGACTGAGGTGCAAGGCTGAAATACACCGACTTTTTCCTGGGCTCAGGGTCTRGGGTGGTTGTTTGTGTGTTTTGGCTTTTTTTTTTTTTATGGTCATTAGATTAGGACTCAGCAAACTTGCTTATGTTAATCAAGTCCTAGCCTCGTCTTCTGCCTTAAGTACAGTACTAACTAACTGTAGGAGACTGAATCAATGTTACCATCATAATAAACATATACTTGTTTATATTACATTTGTGCAGTTGGTAWTGGCCACCTGATTCCAAATATACACAGTAATCACAGGGAGAGCAAATCACTGTTTCCTTAAGGGACAACACAGTTTTATGCCTTCACTTTCACTAATTCAAAATTAGTGATTTTCCTCCTAAAACTCACATTTTAGGGCAAACAGGCAGACTGAGGCTCTGTGGGTTTTTTTGGTTTTTTTTGTTTGTTTTTTTTCCCCAGCTCTTTTCTGATCTAGTTTGGCATAACCTAATGTGCTAAACTGATTTCTGCTAGAGTTCCCAATGTGTTAGAGTACCACATAATATCAGACTACTGAGGCTTTTTTGATAGCGCATCAATAGGGCCTTGTTAGGGGTTGTGACAGGAGGAGGGGAACATGCTATAACACTTTTCTGCTACTGCTAAAGCCAGCCTGGACGCTGGAAGCAGGTTAACAGCAGAAATGTTTGGGGCAAGCTGTATCGAGTGAGTTTTGCAAATAAAACAGAAGTACTCGGGCTTATCCGTACTGCAGTACAGTTGCGACGTGGACGTGCAGCTGCTGAAGCAAGTAACTGTAGGCTCACATAGAGGATCTAAGTTCAGTTAAGAACAGTCAGGATCCAGTCTGTAGCATGAGTAACAATGTTTCAATCTTTACTATTACAGATCTGTAAGAGAACTGAATTATCTCGTCACTTTTACCTAGTTACATTCCATAATTCTTAGCTTGGAGTGGTACTGTACAGCTTGAGCTGATACATGTATYTACTGTCACAGAAGCCCAAATTGTTTACTGTATAACTTACTGAAAAAATATTTCTTCAGTGTCTATCTCTACTCTTCTCCCAAACCTTGTTCCTAGGACTAATGTTGATTGGGGAAAAATAAGACCAGTTGCTTCTATTTCAACAATTACCTTATTCAACTCGTATTGTGTTCTTTGGGGAGGTGTTTAGTGTGCCTGGTCTTTGAATACGTAATTCTTTAAGCTTGTCTAAGTGACAGATGATAAAGTAATAAGTTCTGGTTCCTTTAGAACCAGACTCTTAGCTAGGAGGGAGAAATCTGAATTAAGGGTGATGGGTTGCATTCAACTTACTTACTGGATTAGCTTTCACATTTTTGAACGAAACAAAAGTACCCGTTCCAAATACTCTGGAGAATACTTCTCCTCTGCAAACTGGGAGGCAGGAGAACATAGTATGTCTTATTTACCARTATCAGATACATTTTGCAGAAGTTTGGCACCATGCTAACCCCCAACCTCAAGGCAAAACACTGTTGCAGTTGCAATTTACAGTAGATCAAATTCCCCTAATGTGCATTAGTCTTGTTCCAAAAACATTTGCTGGACATGGCTTGGGGAAACAGCCTAATTTTTTAACTTGACCTCAGGCAATTTTGAGCAAGTGTACTAGTGCAAGTTTAATAACCTAGAAGAACCTGCTAAAAATAYGTACTTTCAGCCTGATGGCCAGCACATACGACTGAGACAAACCATGTTGCTTCTTGTTGAAAGCAAAAATACTTGTAATTCTAGGGGTAATACGTGACACAAAAAAAGATCCGTTCTCTTTCTCTGAACCACACAATGCTGCTACTAAAAGCACAATCCTAGGGTAAATCTGAATCTCTCACTGTACCTGTCACCGAAGTTGGAAGAGTATTAGACTTCTTCAGCTGCTCCCTTCTTTCTAGTCTTGACACAGCAGTCTCAATTTTTTTCTCCCCTTCATGAGGGGTGGATTTCTGCAGTGTACTTGCTTTGGTGCTGCTGCTTTTATTATCTGACTGATTACTTAGCGCAGCCTAGAACAGAGAAGGAAAACTGTTAAATGAGAATGTTATGTAATGGATACAAGTAAGAGTTGTCACACTTGGTGCTGTCCCTGCTCACCTGTCCTTTCCTTAACCTTCCTTTTAGGCAAAGAATCAAAACACTAATACTTCTAAAACTAGTAGTTATTAAAGCTAGTAAAAGAAGACACAGCAAAACTAAATTAATCAATTTGTCATTTCAGCCAAAATTCTGAAAAGTTTGAACCAGTGCTACTTGCTCTCTCTCTCTCTCTCTCTCTCTCTCTCTCTCTCTCTCTCTCTCTCTCTCTATATATATATATATATATATATAAATAAAATGTGTGTGTATACTAGTGCTATATGTATATATATGTATATATAAAATATATATGTATGTTATGTGAAACAGACTTTATTTGAACAGTTAGTTGAAATGCTTCATTGGAACTACTAAGTAAAGCACCTACATACCTGAGCTATATAATATAGCTATATAGCACTGAGATGTATGCGAAAAAGAGTACATATGTGTGGGCAACCTCACACTTGGTGCTGTTGTCTTCAACTCATTATATAATTAATTATGCCTGTGTCCATCAGAAATTTGAGTCTCAGAACAAACATCAAAGTATCCTTAGTTAGCCACACAGTTTCTTTTCTTACCATCAATGTTATCTATATACAGCGTTACTGCTTATATAGCCTCACTTCTGTACTGCAAGGAAAAATGTTTTACTTACTTACTAATAGAAAACCATGGATAGTAAATGCCTATTTAGAAAACAAGACAGAAGAAATGATGAATTCAGTGCCTGTTTCAAGCATTTTGAATGTTTTACGTGACAGCTGACTTCTTCACTTCATCTACTTTTATCTGAATAATGTAAGTAAGTTCTAATAAAAGATAATCAGTAATATTCATCTATATTCAYCTATAAATAAATATTCCAGCAGCTATCCCCAAGTACTAAGGTTTGCCATCTTGTTTACTTGAGCTTTGAAGAACCATGTGGCCCATGTGAACCCTTCTGCTGCACCACCCAAAGCAGCTTTAGAACCGCAGGAGAAAGAAGTGCATTTATCAAAGGGTCTCTTGCACTGTGGTCATGTTTATGACAGCCATTAACTTCCATGTGATGTTAAGACATCAGAGAAATCCTTTGGGCATCAGAGATAATACTAAAACTGCCACATTGTTGCACAATATTTACAATATTTAGGCTGTCTCAGTCTTGCAAAAGGGAACTTGAGAATTTCAGACTACTCTTTGCAAACCCACACTTTAGCTTTTATGAAATACTACAAACTGAACTACAAAAAAAAGTCCCCTTCACATAATAAAACTAGCTAATAGTTAGAATGATGGTATCAGTATTTCTAATGGGTAAATTTATAAAGGTTGTTTACATTTTCTTTAGCCAGCTTCTCTGCTTGCTTTGCCTCTCTGGCTTGTCTCCTCTCTTCCCTGGTAGCTTGCTGCTCACGAAATCCCTTTTGTTTTTGCAGCGCTAATGTAATCCAAAGTGGTTGTGAAGTTTCAACTTTTTCCATCAATTTGGAGCCATCTAAAGAGTGTCTGCTCTGGAGGACTGGTTTTTCTGAAAGAAAAAGTGAAAAGAATTGGTTGAGTAATACCTCTTGTCTCGAGCAAGCCAGGGCCGCTTCTCTACCTGTGAAAGCTCTAGCGTTAGGCTCATTGAATTCCAGGTCATTCACAGGCCTTCACGAACTGCCTGTCAAATTCTGAAACACGCTGTGATTTTTTTTCAAAAGATTAAGATCTAATTCAACACTCTCATACAACTGTCCAAATTTGTCTTCTTTTTTAAAAAAACAAGCCTACCCAGACACAGATTAGATTTGTAACCTAATTTATTACATGTACTCCCACTACCTGAGGTATTTAAGTGAAGGGGATGCATATGCATTGATTATTTACACCTGTGATGAAAGAGAGACAAGCCACTAGATAGGGAAATTTCCATTTTCCAGTTGTATTTTTAAGAGAAGATGAGTGTCCATATTTCAGCCAWATAGAAGCAGCTGAAATTATGTATTCTCATAAATGCCACCCATCTTAAAAAAAAAAAAATTAATCGTCACTTGAGCATTAGCTGTTTCCTCATTCAGTGAAGTGATTCAACTTCAATGAAAGATGAGTTGTTTAATTTTTTTCTTCAATAACTGGAATTTGTGTAAAAAGTCTGTATCTATCTTCACATTGAAAGGCAGCTGGGATGAAAGTCTTTAGCATAAGAGCTTCTCACCTTCTCCAAATCCATCTTGTATCTCAAAATGCCCTGGTCTAGAAACAGCAGAACCTGAATTCACCTTTTGCTGCAGAGGGCATTGGTGCCTTGTTTTTCCCAGAAAGAAAATAGACTTTGAGCAGTTAGTTGAAACGTTTCATTGGAACTACTAAGTAAAATACCTATAATCAAATACTGCACAACTTTTAATTTTTTGTACTGGTGTTGCAGGAGGGGTTCAAGGCTAAGAACRTTTCTGATGACAAGCTAGAGACTTGCTGAACGCTGTGTGAAATTGGGGCTGGCACCAGTAGAGAGTGTGAACAGCGGACAGCAGTGCTGCAAGTGCAAAGGGTCCTGCAGAGCTCAGTGAGCACAGAAACCCTCAGAGCCCGGTCCCAGCTCTCCCAGGTTGGCAGCTCTGCCTCCAATTCRTTTCCATGCACCCTCATTTAAAAATGAAAGTGGAAGGAAAAAGCGTATSTAGCGCCTGTGGTCAAGGAAATTGTGAAAATAAGCAGTGTTTCCACTGAGATATAGAATCATAGATCAGTATGGTTGGAAGGGACCTCTGGAGATCATCTAGTCCAACCTTCCCCTGCTCAGCAGGGTCACCTAGAGCATGGTAGACAGGGTTGCATCCAGAYGGGCCTTGAAGATCTCCAGAGAAGGAGACTCCACAACCTCTCTGGGCAACCTGGTCCAGTGCTCYGTCACTCTCACAGGGAAGAAATTCCCCCTCACGGTCAGGCAGAACTTCCTGTGGTTCAGTTTCTGCCCATTGCCTCTTGTCCTGGCACATGGGACAACTGAAAAGAGTTTGGCCCCATCCCCTTGACACCCTCCCTTCGGGTTCTTGTACACATTGATAAGATCCCCCCTCAGTCTTCTCTTCCCCAGGCTGAAGAGGCCCAGCTCTCGCAGTCGTTCCTCACAGGACAGATGCGCCAGCCCTCTGATCATCTTCGTAGCCCTACTCTGGACTCTCTCCAGTAGCTCCATGTCTCTCGTGTACTGGGAAGCCCAGAACTGGACACAGTACTCGAGATGAGGCCTCCCCAGGGCTGTGAGTTTTAGAAATGTCTTTAAGCAYTGTAAAAGTCAGGATTGGGAAAACTGGGATTTCACAATTAAATGCTAAAACCTTAAACCTTGCTCTTTTGAGTGCCCTTGCAGTTACAGAGTGTTTTTTTCCYCTGGAACAGAATACACTTTCAGAGCACAAGGGCTTTCAACCTTACTTTAAAGAGCCAATATGGTCATTATATTGTTTCAGCTACAGCAGAGTGCCTCTGAAATTCCGGTGGCCAGCGATACTAGGTAGAGGATTTGCCCAGGACTGGCACTATGAGAGCACCTAGATCTTAATAAAGTTAGATACATCACCCTAGAAACAGCTACAGTATAATGTAATTTATAAAAATGATCCCCTCTGCTTAGATGACATCATTGCACATGGAACACAAAGTAATATACTCCATCGTTCAACTCACTAGGAAACTACTCTCTCAAGGAAAACATATGCACTTCAGTAACCTCCAAGGCATTAATTTTCTTGAGGAGGCCACATTGGCCACGGCTGAGTTTGTGTGCATCTCAATTTAACTGTAGGAAGGGGGCGTCTCAGTCATTTGCACAACCCTAACAAACTACTGGTACTCAATAAATAACACATCAAGTAAGAGTTATAGTTTAAGACCAAATTTCTGCCTCTGGACTTCCATATCCCATTCCTGAAGCGCAGACAATAGTTAAATGGCATTTTCAAAGTACATACCTTTTTTCAGTGGCTCAGGYTTTTTGTCATTTTTTTCTCTCCACGGGATACTTATAGACGGGAAAAACGATTTCTTTTCTCTGGTTTCTTCCTCTTCATTTTTGTATTCATTCAGTGCTACGGGGGACACCGCATTTAGTTTGTCTTCTCTTTTCCAGCTACCGTCTGATTCAGCTTTAACCAGCTTTTGCCCTAGAGCATCAGCTAGGTTTGATCTGTTCATTTTAGAGAGAGGAGATGATGGTGGCGTCTGGCTGGTGGGCTTTGGAGCTAAAGCAGGTTTCTGTGTGACCAGTGACTTGCATGTAGGTTTCTCATATGGAGGGAGAGCACTCTGGCTGGTAGCTGGTAGGACCGGTGGAGTGCCCGCTGGCTGTGAAATCGCCAGCACAGGAGTTGAAGAGTCTTTCAAGTCTTTTACACTACCAGGAACATTTGCTCTTCCTACGCCAGGGGATGTACTCTCTTGTGGAGCGAAAACAGTGGATTCTTTTTCACTTTCTGTTGTAACTAGTGGGTCAGGCATGCCATCAAAACTATCTCCAGCACTGTATCTTTTCTTTTTCCTTTGCTCTACTTGCTGATCGTAATGGAAACGTAAAGAATAGTTTGTCCTCCGCAATTTTATTCCAAAAGGAGAAACATTTTCTTCTCCATTCGGTGCTGATTTATCTGTTTTTCTTGTGCTATTATTCTGTTGATTTTTATTCTGTTGATTTTCCAGAGCACCTGGAAACTCTGACTGGGGTAATTCTTTGCCTGGAGAATGAGGAAAACTTGGAACAAGAAAAGATGGAAGATCTTTTGCAAATTTACAGCCTTCTGTGTTGTCTGTCATTTCACTGTGGGCTTCCATTTTCTCCTTAGCCGTTTCAGCTAAGTTATCCCTAAGAGTAGAAGCCACTTCCTCATTTGAATCAGTGGATAAGCCCATGTTTCTTCCCACAGGCACTGTTTCATTGCCTTTTGTTGCACTCACATTCTCAGCATCGGAATTGTTTTTTGAAGTTTCTGAAAATTTTTGCCATGCTGGCGTTATCGAGAACTTTGCATTTGCAGATAGGGTTTTCCTCAAGTTACCATGAGGAGCACCTCGTCCTCGGGGAGTCCAGTCATCGCTGTGTCTGCAGACACTTACTCGGTCTTTCTCATTATATTTGCTGTTTTCTGCATTCTTGAGGATTCTAGAGCGGATGGAGGCCCACTCAGCTAATATGGCTTGGTTGTTCAATGTCTCTTGTGCATATCTCATTTTACTGCTGCTAGGTCTGGGATCTGGCATTCTTTTCTGGGCCTTCTCTGGTGAAGGCACATCCACGTTTTTTCTTTCTTCTGTCAAGCCAAGTAACGACTTACAGGCCGTGTCCTTTATCTGGTTCAAGTTAACTGCTGTGCCACAGAGCTGTGCTCCAGTGACCAAAATGGCTGTATGGGGGACACACACAGATGACGGGAGTGTATGAGAGCCCTTGCTGGAAGTGTGCATCCTGTAGTCTTTGATGGAYGAAGAAGAGAGTCCTGCTCCTTTGACAGGCATGACTGGGCTCAGATTTACTTTCTGAAATATGATCTGCTTCTCTCCGGAAGACACTTGAAATGTGAAGGGTCTGGATGCACTCTGCCTTTCATCTACCTCCTGCCACCTTAGTTCTTCCCCTATTCGCTTTTGTTCCTGAGCCTCAACTTCTCTTTTCAGTTTTTGCGCTAGCATTTCTTCTGCTGTTTTATTTTCTTTCTCTGGCTGTTTGATTTTTGGGGGTCTTGAGTCTTCTTGGAGCTTCTCCTCTACTGGGTGCCTATCAGCCCCTCCAGAAGACAACTGATCCTTTTCCTTTTCCTGTTGCTGTTCTAAGGATTTGTGTTGTTCTTGCTGCTTTTCCTGAAGATTTTGTCCTTCTGTGTCTATCTTCGGCTCCTCCAGCTTGTTCCACTCTTGTTCATTTTGTTCCTCTTGCTTTTCCAGTCCTTCTTGTTGCACACTATCTTCACTCTCCATGTGCATTTGTTTTGTGAGCTTATGTCTCCTCTGCTCTTCCCATTTCTGTTGCTTCTCCATTACCGGCTGAGGTTGCTCCTCCTCTCTCTTTTCTCTTTCCTCCTCCTTCAAATGCTGCCTTTGTTTCTCCTTTTTCTTTTGTTGTTTGAGGGTCTCAGCTTCTTTCTCATCCTTCAGTTTCACTTCAGGTTCTTGAAGCTCTTCCTCTAGCTCTTCTCTCTGTTCTTCTTGCCTGTTTTGTTCCTCCAGTTCTTTTTGTTCCTTCAGATCATTTTGTTGTTCTTCTTCTTGCCACTGTTTTTCAGTCTCATGTTGCCTTAATTCTTCCAACTCTAGCCTCTTCCGCTCCTCCAGCTCTTGCCTCTGTTGCTCCTCCAGCTCCTTGCGCCTCTGCTGCTCCTGCTCCTGGTACTTCTGCTCCTCCAGTTCTCGCCTCTGTCGTTTCTCCAGTTCCTGCCGCTTCTCCTCCTCCAGCTCTCGCCTCTGTTGCTCCTCCAGTTCTTTGTGCCTCTGCTGCTCCAGTTCCTGCTGCCTCTGCTCCTCCAGCTCATGCCTCTTTTCTGCCTCCAGCAGTCTTCTCTCCTCTTCCTGGCATGCTTGCTCTTCTACTCTCAAAGATGTCTCTTCTTCAAGGAGATGCTGCTTGCTCTCTTCTTCACAATGCCTTCTTTCCTGCTCTTTTTGCATCTGCTCAAGTTCTTGGCACCTTTGTTCTTCCATTTCTCTTTGTTCTTCCATTTCTACAATCTGCTTTATCCTTTCAGCCTCAAAGATCCCCCAGTGATCTTCATTTATTTTCTCTTCTGCCAGCTTAAGCTCCTTCTGTTCATCTTTGTTCTGGATTAGCTTGTCAGCTGTGATGTAACCTGGGTACCTGTCTGCATATAGCTGAGTTTCTAGATCCTCTGGCTCAAATTCTGTTACTGTTAAACTTTGTGATCCCTAGAATGGGGAGACAAGTTTGAAGTTACTTAATATTGCATACTGGCTTAGTATTCTTTATAGTGAAGAAACAATCAGTTGCAAATGTAGTAACTTTAAAAAAAAAAAAAAAAAAAAAAAAGAAAAAGAAAACAATGATATAGATTCAGAGTGATCATACTTCAATTTATGGATTACATCACATTACATTACAGAAGTATATCCCATGGCACTAACCTACTGGAATGATGTCCTTTAAAAGAAGAAAACAATCTCAACGGTGATAAAAAATATAATGCTAAATAATGAATCTCCATTTGGTATACATGAACTAATGCAGACTGAGACCTGCCATTATAAATGTACAGAAGCCTGAGGAACAGACTACAAGTTTTATATCCCTGTTCTATTACTTAAAATTCCATTCTTTAAGCTTGAAATATTTAGCACCATTTAAAGACATTGTTTGGCCAGCTCTTTCACTGCAAATCTAGCTGTTACTTGCAGAGACAGAAGGTGGTCCTGCAGAAGAAAGCTGTGTAACGCTAGCCAGGAAAGAACACTGCTCAGAGAAATGGAATTTGGTTGCCTTTCACAAATCCTGTATATTCCTCTGTATTACCAGTGCTGAGATTTCCTTTCTATTTGCAGGAAGCTTGGAACYGCCAACAAATAGAAAACCTAGAGCTCCCTAGCAACACTGTGCTGTACTGAGGCACACGGTACTTGCTGGTGATGGAGATGGTCACTRAGTATGACCTGAACCCATTTGAAGGGGGGTTAATGAGGCTAAAAAAGTTGTAGTCTTTTTTCCTTTCTTTCCTCAAGGTTCCTTCTGGTTCCCTGTGCCATGTGCCTGCCCCACAACACTCACATGTGAGTGCAATACTTGCAATAAACTGAATGGAGAGCTTCTTCACAGCTTACTTACACTATAGAGATCCTTTTCTCTGTAGTGACACAGTCTAAAGACAAGCTGCACTCAGACAATGCTTCCCAGCAATTTTCATGAGAAAAACAGCTTGGCTAATACCATGTCCAGCTGTCATTTGTCCAGCCATCATTTAGTTAAACAAAACCATTCTGCTTAAACAAAAGGGTTAATTTAATTTCTTCATTATAAGAGTTAGAAATGCAAGTACAACGGTGGGGTAGAAGGGTCATCGGCATTGGTACCTCTTCTGTAGCCTGCATTAGTTGAACAATCTGGTCCCATTTACAAACACTGACAAAATGTCAGGATAAAAACCAAAATAATCATGCAGTAAATGTACCAAGGCAGGATTTGATCATTCATTCTAAAACAAGAAAGACCTCCTTTTTACTAGAAAAGCTAGAATCAGGACGCCCTCCCAATGTCAAATCCTAAAGTACTGCAGGTGGAAATAGTATTTGTCTCAACTAACTATATTAAAACTTCTGTGCTTCTTGGCTCCAGCTAAGGTTTCATCTTAAGTTCTCCATCTTGATTTCAAAACAAAACAAAACAAAACAAAAAAAAAAAAACAAGCAACACCTTGTTTTGCCCTGAAGCCGTAAGATTTGTTGCAGAAGCCTTCAGTAACTATCCCTGATGGTGTTAATCATGCCTGAGGCCAGGCCTCTCCTATTGTTACTCCTGGAGCAGCCAGCTACAGTTATTTTGTACCCATCTTCAAAAGCAAATCCCCTCCTTTCCTTATTTAACCAGAAGTTCACTACCTTTGTTAATCTCCTGTGCTTTCTTGACATCCTCTGCTTTTTTGGCTTTACTGACAGCTTGTGTTTAGCTGCACTGTTGTCTAGACGAGCTACAGCCTGGGGAACTGCATCCAAATTGATTGTTTCAATGGTGCCAGAACAGGAAAATTGTCTTTTTGGCCGAGATGATTTGACTGGAGCAACCTGTTTGTATTAAAAACACAAAAAAGTTATTATTAAGCTAATTATTCTATTTAAAAATATATAAAATCTGCAATTTTGAATTCAAAAGTGGTTATTAGCAGAAAAGATATCAAAACCTGTTTTTCCATTGTAGAAATCAAACTTTAGACAGGAAAGTTAAAACTCTAACAGTTTCTTGTTTCCAGTACCACACACGTTTCCATACTTTTCAGTTAAAAATTACTTAGACCATTTAACAGATTTTTTTCATGGTTTAGTTCCCTAAAGTTGTTGGAAATGGGAAGGGCAGAGACATAGCTTTCAACACTGTCCCTAAGACATTTTAAAATTTGCTTAATGTGGAAAAATACCTAAATCTAAATTTAGACTCTCCACTTCAGGCTAGGCTAAGTCAGAATGACTTATCTAAGCATCATAATAGAAGCTACAGAGTACAGCTACAGAGCTGCACTGCCTACACGGGAGATGACTAAGACTCAGATATCTCAGGCCAGCACAATGCCGGCGGAAGAGCTTCCTTCTACAGGACACAGTCATGTGGAGTTGTCCAAGCTAACACCAAAGAACAGCCAAAAAAAACTCACAAAAACCAAAACCACCTGACTTTGGTGCTCTTTCTTTCACACTGCAGGTGTTTGGCTTCCAAAACTGCAGATACAAACATTGTAATTTAGTGAGACTACCTGTATGAATAAATACAGTGGAATTTTATGTCTAGGCCTGTGAAGAATAGTCTGCTGTCACAGYGCTATCGTGGGTGCCTGACTCTCCCGTAAGTCACTGAACTGTCATCGTTACACTTATATTTGGCATAAGCCAAGTGGAAAAGGAAGATATAAAAACAGAAGGTAGAAAATATCTTCTGTAAGGAAAGAAAAATCACACACATTGTTTTCAAGACTACTCTGTAATCTTTGGAGGTTAAATATATGCTAATTGGGGAACCAATCACTTAAAAAGTTGATGGAATATTTTTGCATACACTTACTGAATATATGTTGGCATAACAAAGTATTAGAAGTACTTATGAAAATTATGGTTCTGTGATTAATAAATCAAATGCAGGAATGCTGTGAGACCAGCACAGATCATACTCTGCTCAGTTTTCTGCAATCAACTCTTCAGATAGAAACAGATTTCTCAATCTTAGTTACTGCTTACTTACTAGTTCCAAAACAGCAATGTTCACAAAATTTTGGATGAACAGGAAACAATGAAATCAATATCACAGTAAAAAGTGACTGTCAGACTTCCAATAATTAAAATTAGAAAGGCTTTCAGTGTAAACTAAGTATAAAAGATTTGTTACCTTTTCTTCCACTTCATGTCCTGTTCCAGGCAAATTCATAGTCCTCAACAAATCTGCAGTGTCAATTGACTAGAAAACAAGATTAGCATGGCTAGATATTAGAATGCTAGAATTAGAAAAGATCTAATAAACAGGATTCAGAGAACTTGTGGAATTGTGCAATTTAGATACGAAAAAGGCTTATTAGGGTTTTTTTTACACTATTTCCTATCACAGCAAAATTGATGGATAAAAACTTCTTGTTTCTAAATATTATGATTTTCTCTTTGTTGCTTTTTGAATCACTATTGTCTACACAGAAGCAGTTCCTGATACAAGACCCCATATGAGACAAAACACACTTTCTTAACAAGATAACAAGGCTCAAAATTAAAAGAAAAAAAGCACAGCTTTGTAGGGTTTCAAGCAGTTCTTCGTAATTTTTTTTTCTCTTGATCTAGTCCTAAGAAAACTAAGAACCTTGTCTCTTCCTAGTCAGGCATTACCTCTGCTGCAAAGTCCCACTAGAGATTCTTGACAACTCCTTTTCTTACAAGGCAAACAGGATCCCCAGTTAGGCCCTGCAGAGAAATCAGATCCTAGCTAAGGACTCCTCTGCTATCTTCCCTCTGAAAGCCATTTCTCAGGAGGGGATTTTAAGGCACAGCATTCATCACATTTAGAAACGTACTTATTACACCACAGTAGTACTTTATAGCCTAATGAATGCTGGGATCCCATTATGCCAGGTGCTGTGCACACATGTTAAAGTACAAACTTTTCTTCTAAACAGGTTATTAGTATAAAGCCTAAAAAGTCACCTTCACAAACACAGGGTAAGTAAAACACAGAACCCTCGCCATTGATCCGTGTTACTGAGGAAAATCAAAAGTCACAAACCAACACATGAAAAATGCTTGAAGCACTACAGTACTATGCCATGCTAGACACACCAGCTTCCGCGTGGAAGACAGGGACCTATGCAGATAAACACCCAGAGGAGTTACAAGGCCAACAGCAGAGACATGAACAGAAACCAGGCAAGCTGACTGCCATGTACCAGAAAGTTTCCAGCCAAGCAGGCAGGGAGTAGTGTTCAGTCAGACAAAAGGGAAGTGCTCCAAGTTCCTACTGTTTCTAGACATTTAGAGTCGGTTTGTGGGTTTCTGTCCACACACTTGGAGCAGGGGATGCTTGCTCCCTCTATATTTGGAAAACTCTGTGCAAAGTAGCATTAAATTTGTTTTTAAAAGAATGATAGTATTTAATAGAGCAGATGGTAAGGATTGATTCTCTCTTCTTATTATTACATAAAGATACTCTGGTGAATTTTAGTACTTGAATTAATTTTCCTTTGAGTTGGAGGTCTCTAGGTGATCTTCTAGGGACTCAGCAGGACCCAGCAAGAGAGCTGTCTGCAAAAAATGTATGTTGGTACCAAACACAAAGTCATCTCCCAGTACCAAGATATACAGCCAAATCTGTCTCCTTGTGCTCTGATGTATGCAGGATGCCCTTGATTCACCTTAAGTGATTGCTTCACAGGAGACTATTTGTGAAGCAGAAGTAGTACACCGTATTTTGACTTCACTTGTAGCCTTCCAGGCTGCAAAGGAAGAGGAAGGTGTGTGTATTTCCTATTCAAAAACCTGACTCTCTGACAGATCCAACCACAGCCTTGAAGGAAGGAGTAACGGTAAGAAAAGYTAAGTCGCCCTTTGAAGACTGATGAAGAGTTTGGGCCACCTCAAACAGAAACCCCCCTGCTACATGTTTGGCTGAATGTAGGCATAGGCAATAGAAGATGCTCGCTGTCACTGCCTTTCATAGCATACATACATAGTATATTCAAAAGACTTGTGAAATCATGCGATTTGGAGATGGAAAAACACATAGCTATACAAGCTCTTGCGCATTAGCACTCATTAGCTAGCTGAGGCCCATGTCCTTGTGTCCCTCCTTGATCTTACTGCCTGCATACACACAAGTGGGTTGTTGCATGCCTTCTGCAAAGGTTTGCAGGCACAGGCAGCTTCCTCTGAGCTGTTAAGGGTTTCACTTTGTCCCCTAGGTTCCCATCAGTGACAAGATTAGGAGATTTCCAGAGAGCTGTCGTCACTACCTGTTTTCCTACATTATCTTAACAAGCCCTTGTAGGCATCTGAATGCCTACAGTTCCTGGCATCAAAATCAATGGATAATTACCTGGATTATACTGGATACTTGGATTCATAGATAGTTATCAAAATATTTCTTTCYCCTGTTTGTCTTTAGTTTCTGTTCTATAAGAAAATGGATATTTGCCCTGAAAGCAAGTATTTTACTGATTTATGCTCCAGTCTCTCTCATTGTGAAAGAATTTTTGTTTTTGCCATGCAGTGCTGCACACAACTTTCCACGTTAGGAAATCCATAGACATTTTCTGTCTCACATAAGTTCCTGTTTTCCAGCTATGCTGTGAGCGTTGTCTGCTTTGCTGGAAGTTCAGAGCAGACATTCAAACTGCTGATTTTGTAGCTCCCTGCTCAGGACGCCAAGTGCATACACTTCTCACTAGCCCAGGAAGCCCGAGCTGCGAGATCCTACTCACATAAAACAGCTCAATGAGCTGAGGTATGCCTCACCGGATACATCTGCCATGTCCCAGTGAACTTTACTGTTTCAGTACCACTATGATGCTGTGAATATGTCGATTTAAAGTGCTTACTTTATTACCACTGTCTGAGAGCACTGTGTCCTGCTGAGTCTCAATCTCCATAGGGCTACTGAGCAATACATCCTCTTCTACACTAGCATTTGCCTCCCCCATTGTCCTCACAGAAACTGTCATTTGTGGAGGCTGCCCAAATTTAATATTCTTGGCCAACTGTTGCTGAAAAACAAGAAGAGAAAAAAAGGTRTTTGTATTATGAGCAATATAAGCCAAGTCTAGCGTGCACCCTTTCTCCACATACAAATACTCAGGGCAACTTCTGGCTCTGGACAGAAAACCAAGTCAAGACTCACATTGCTGCAGCACGGTAGCCACTCCCTCTTCTTTCTCTCCTCAAAGTCATCAAGGTCAGGAATTACAGCCTGAACTGTGATTTTGCATTATCAGCTTGCRATCTCAATGTTGCCATTTTTTTCAAACTTACTGTGACTCTTGAAACATTTTTCCTGTTTTGTAAATCTCCCTATGTTCCTAGGTTAAGACTTTGTTTGTAAAAGCTCATTACTAGGCCTTACAATTGCAGCAAAGCATTAAATTCATGACACCAGTTTACTATGATAAGCTGAAATTGTGCCAAAAGGCAACCTCTTTCTTCTACAGCCCCCAAACCCTGCAACCCATGCAGCCATAGTTGTTAAAAATATCCTTATAGTGAGATGTACCTCTAAGTTTTAAATGTTAAGGCTTTGACATAACACTGCCTTAGGAGAGGCAAATTCTCAAGGGAGGGGAAACCCAGCTTCTCTGAGATGCTTGATCWCACAGAAACTGTACACAAACTGTATTATGTTCATGTGCACTGCCACATCACCACTTTTGCACAAGAAAGTTTATTCATGGGTGTTCCAGGAGATCTACGGATAAAAGAGCTTCCATGCCATACATTTTCCTTGTAATCATCTCTTAAGGGCTACAGGAAAGTACTCTTAAATTACATCAACGATGAGATGAGTAAAATAAGCAGCATATAATATCTGCCATCAGGTAAGGTCATCTGAGGAAATTACATCTTTGGGTAATGCTGGGATCCATACCACAAAGTTTTTGAGGGTAAACATCTTTTTAGCATAAGAGTTAAAAGAAATTCTCTTGAAAATGGAATAGATAGGCGTGAGGAACATTTAGTGATAGATTTTCTTCCTGAAATATTGCAAGAAATCACTCTCAATTGGACAGAGGGGAGCAAGTAGTTCTTTTCCTGCCCTAGTCTTCTAAAGGACAGCAAACTCTCCAAAGGAGATCTTCCATCTGTGTCTTTTGTTGCTGTGAACATCTCCAGCTCAACAATATTCACAGCAGGAATTCACCTGTGTGACTTGTTCAATATGAATGTTGGTTATATAAACAGACGCTGACAAGACTTTGCCTCTGAGAACTGCAGAAGATGACAGTAGCTGTTACGTAAAATAAGGACATTTTTTCTTTCCTGTAGGTTAGAATCAGTAACATGAGGGGCTGGCAAGGGAATATACCTTTTGATAGCAGTGGGTAAACCTCTGAAAGGATTCATGTCAGATCAGTCTTGGTTGCCATCACTGCACAGCAGACCAGACCCTTATCTAAAGTTTATCCACAATATCCCCAAACTATTACCAGGTCTCTGTATCAAACTTTTAACACAAAGTACATGCAATAACAGTCAATAACTGTGTTATTAAATTGGGATAGTTTTTCTCAGTTTCCTCACCCAAGTACCCATCTGGATTCTGGCAGTAAGTAATACAAAGTATTTAATACACTATTTTGACAAMTTGGATGATTTTGAATAGCACAGGTTTATTCCTGCCTAGATACTGGCAGTTAACCTATAGCCCAAAGGCAAGAGTTTCAACAAGTCCTTCCAGGCTTTAGTGCTATTAGTATAACTCTCAAATTTGAAATCTTACCTGTTTCCACTGTGTAAACAGGAGTTCAAGACAGTAAACAAGTCTGTAGTAGGTATTGTAAAGGCAGTAATTCTGCAAGCTGCTAATTCCTGTAGCTCCTCTGATAACAGGAGAAACTAATTTTAAAACAACCTCTTAATAAGGTGGGKTTTTTTTAATTTGAGGTCACTCCTTTCTTCATCCTAGAGTCACATTCCTAGGCAAGTAGTTCTTCCAGGCAGAAAACTGGAACTGTCCAAATTAGCTGAGCAACTACACAAAAAGACTAAGGATTTCAGTGTCGTTTTTTTAGCAAGAACATGTATATATGTATATACATATATATACACTACTTGAAATGTATTTTGGAGGAAGGGATGGTTGTTTGCTTGATTTTCTGATATTCTATTGTACATGCAGTGAATGGTGAGTTGTGGGTGAATGGAGCTACTGTACAGAACAGCATGTGAGTTAAAAAGAGCAGCTTTTCTAATTGTGATCTAGCATGCTTGAGGCTCATGCTGTAAAAATGTCATTTGTATACACACAAGTTTAAAATGTTATTTTCCTGATATTTCCAGGAAATAGAATATTTGAAATATTTCTGGACTATATGGAGTCTTCAAAATCTTTTTAAACATTAAAGATTTATTTACTCAGACTCGCATAAATTAGTTTGAAGATTGAGAAAGAAAATCTATAAACTCTCACATTCCTTACTGTAAAAAAGGCTCCTTTCTGTATTTATTACTGGTATTTTTGAACACATTTATCTTGATTAAATAAACTCTATTAACATAGTCATTAATTTCCAGTCAATTTCTTTCAGTGCATTTTAATCTCCAAAGCTGATGCTGAATACTGAATGTAAAAATCTCAACTAGCTTATTGTTACCACAGAGCAAATTCATTCTGATTATTTTCAAATAGTTTAAAACCTGCTTTGATCTTTCTAAAAATGTCCTTTTACTAAAAGTATAATGCAATTGCTCTCTCTCCAAAAAAAAMATATAGTAAATATTCACTAGCAATTAAGTCATAAAAACCCCAAAAATGTATCCCTGAAAGAATAAGAAGCACAGAAGTTTTGCTTGAAAATACAGATATTTTAAGAAACAATATCCAATTACAAAATGGACAGAAACATCAAATCAAGCTGCAAGGCCATTAAGAAGTTTCAAATTCTTCAGAATTTTCAGTTAGATATATATTTCTGACCACAAAACTATAAACCCTGAATATTCCCTGAGAGCAGGAGGTGCACAGTGCAGGCACACACACATTTATGCAAAGGCAGAAGGCTATTTAAGCCCAAGTGCTCTTGCATCTTAGATCTCTTTATACCCCAGTTGTTAGGGTAGATAAAAGGAAAGTACATACTGGAGCTACACCCAAAGGATTATTATTGGGATTTTCTTTGGCGGATGGCCCTGATTTCGTATCTCAGTTTAGTTCCAAATTTCACTTTTTTTTTTTGTGACGTGGTGCTTGAGATGTTTTTCATGATTTGGTCAGTAAGTGATTTTCAGACATAGGTTTGGTCTTTGGGAAGAAGGGTGGCAGATATACTGGTAAGAGTAACATCACAATTGTGTTGCAACTGTAAGTAATGCATTTATCTAAYAAAGGCAAAGAAATACTAGAAATTTAGGAAAAAAAATAAAAAGTTTGCACTTAGATTAGCGACTCGAATGTCACTAATCTAAATCTTTCTCAGTTATTGGACAACGACACAGATGCACTTTTATTTTACGCAAAATAATTTGCTAGAGCATGATACTATTTAACTAACATCTTTACACCAGGTTACTATTAATAACTTCAGAAATAAAACTCCTAGGTTAAACTGCTCTGTGTTAGTTGGCACCTGCAGCAAATTAAAACCCTTAGACTCCTCAAACCCCTCTTTGTATTTGTATAGGAAATGCCACAGAACAAACTTTCCRTATTAACCAGCAGAAGCCCAGATTGGACCATATGTCTCCCCTTTCACTCAGATTTGGCTCCTCTTCCGCGTACATGCCTGCTTGCAGGCATGTTGGATTCAAATCCATGGAACTACATTATTCGTACAGTTTCATGCCTGGATTGGATCCAAAAATGGAAAAGAACTTACTGTGTTCAGTTCAAAATCATCAAAATAGTAGTTTTGTACTACTTCAGCTGATTCTATTCAAACAAGCTTTACAAGAAGTGCTAGTGATGTTTTTGCCTTCAGCTCAAATACTTATTTTCTCATGTATGCTTGCAATGCCTACATATATAAATAACTTAAGTTCTGTTTTCTGGTCATAAAGTTATGTATAATTGTGAAATAATGAATGCATCATAAATACTTGTCCTAAGAACAAACGTACTGTTATAATTCCATTTGGTCCTGTATACTGTCTTTCACAGTGACCAAAAACAAGTGCCTAGAGAAGGTATGAGAAGAGGGTTAGTCCATGCTAAGACTTCATCTGTAAACTCTCTAGTGATTCGTGGCATACTTTTGAAGTCAATCATCATTTGGGGGCTTTACTTTTACAAATCTTCCTCATTGCTTTTTGAACTCCTATAAATGTTCAAACCACGGCAGTGCTCAATGGCGGTGAGTTTTGCAGTCCAACCATGCGCTATATAAAGAAATATCTCTATATTTTGGGTTGAACTTGCTACTAGTTTCAGTTGATGTCCCTAAGTTCTAACACTGTGAAAGACTGAATAATTGTTCTCTATTCATCTTCCCAGATCCATTCCTGATTTTATGCACCACTAATATATCCTCTTCCCTATCATTTCTTTTCCAGGCTGAAAAGACAATGTATATAGTTCTYCTCTTACTGGAAGCTGCTCCACATCTTTGCCTAAACAGGAAAATTCGCAGCATATCTAAATAAGCACAACATGGCACATGGACAATTCCTCCTTTAGTCAAAGAGACAGAATAAACTGGAAAGCTTACTGTGGGAAAGTTATTTTGGTATATCCAGAGGCTTTAGAAAGTAAACCAGATATAAAATAACAATGTCAAACTACTTGAAAAGTATTACCATAGGTGTTGGTATAAGACACAAGAGGGAAGTATTCAACTCTATTGCTGGAGCAGCATGCCTGGTTTGGGCCACTCTACKTCAACAAAGAGTTTGGGAGAGTCCAAAGGAGAAGAACGGGAAAGCAGCAAACTGCATATAGAATGGCAGGGGATCTGTAGACGTATGTAATTCTCTGCAAAAATTCAGAAAATCTAGATGCAAAAGAAGATTACGGGATAAAAAGTAGCAATAGATGATAGGTGTCTGTCTGTCAAGAGCAAGACTTTCCGGAAAGCCTGACGATATTCACAAGGGCCGTGGAATTTGTCACTTGAGTCTCCCCTTCCACTATGCCAAAAGCAAAGCAAACACTAGTAAGGAAAACAGAAGCTGATTTTCAAGACTGATATATTTAATAGGATTATATAAAAAAAGGATTCTGTCTGAGAAGTGATAGAATAATTACAAGTGATAAATTTAGTTCATAAAGTAAAAAAAAAACGTTGAATATGAAGAAAACAATTAGGCTACGCTGGCACTAGAAAATATTGGCAACAAAGAAATGAACTGTAAGAAAGCTGGGCTGACAATCATTCAGTGAAAGTTCACTCCCAATTCTACAAATTGGAGAACATCAAGTTGAAGAAAAATAGCTTTGAGGTTTAATAAATTGCTCTATAGCTTTGTTGAAATCTAGGCAATATTAAATACAAGCAATAATGGGAATGGCTTGTAGAATACAGAAATAAAAATGCACAGAGGAGTAACCATTGGCTCAACCATTAGCTAAGATACGTTAATGATTAAAAAAACCCAAAAAACAGAGAATCAAAAACTGAACAATCATTCATTTGGGAAAGAATAAATAACTTGGGAACATTCTTCAGTCCAAAACAGAGAAATCTGAATTTAAAAATTGATCCTCTAAAATTTGACCAAGAAGCCTAGATGCCCAAAATATGTTAATGAAGAACTTGGCTCTTACCATAATTAATCACTATGTAATAAATGGTGTTTTACAAATTTAGAGAGTGGAAGATATGTTTGTTTTAAATTGTGTGGCCGCATCAAACTTAAAATATGTAGCCCAATAGTTCCTAAATGGAATAAGCCATAGGCCATGGTCAATCTGCAATACTTCTTCGGTCTGACTGCTGCAGCCTCACGGATGACCGATGATGCAGGACAGGTTCAGTGAAGGCAGGAGGCAGACAACAAGCTGCTGCCCACGTCCAAACACAGAGATAGCTCCACACTATCCATCAAATGTATCCATCAAAGCAAAGGCCACATAGGAGGTTAAGAGAGAAGTCGAGCTTTTTCTCACTCTGCCTTCTGGCACACACTGAAACCCTTGAACATGACCAAATCCATCTACTGAAAACCTGGTAAGATGAATGCTGCCAATCTGAAAATCAGTAAAAAGTAATAGGAACTATTCCAGAAGAGCTGATTTACCTTGAGCACAGAATTGGAAAGAAAGAATTTCTACAATAAGAAACCCTGCCCGCAAATACACTGGTCAACTTCCCAGGCTCTCACATTTAAAGAGAGTTTTGCACCATTACACAGTATTTCATCGCCAGTTCATCAACACTCCAAAGCTACCAAAAGAGAAAGGGAATGGGAAATGACTTTTGTGGTCAGTAGAATGAGATCTGGCATTATCAGTATTAAACAGCTTGTGTTTCTATTCCAATTTCAAAATCCTTTCAGACTGATGTCCAATGTGAGCAGCTGGGTTTGTTAGCATGCTGCCTCTTAGAAAAAAAGAATCAAGTTTTCCAAGAATGCTTTACAAAACCACCCCAAAACAATTCCTGAGAATAGTTAAAATCTATAGTACTTTTAATCTCTGTCTGGAATACAGAAAGTTCAGAGTCAGACCAAGACATTGAATCCTGGCAACACTTCTTTACCGAGGAGCATCTCGTCAGGCAAACTGAAACTGAAAGTGCTGTGCATCCGATGTGATGTATAAGTTTGGGCAAAACCATAGTAATGTTGATGGAATGGCCTATGACTTTACTGGGAGCTGACCTCAAACATGGTTTTAAGGAATAGAAGGCATTTTAGAAGAGATGACTATCACCCCTCTTCCCATAATTTGAAGAAGTAGAAGGGTTCCCATAGGTGTGAGATTGCAGAAAAGGACTTCATGCAGAAACCCACTCTCCAATATGAGAAACTTGTATCAGAATTTTTGTAATTGCAAAATCATGTAGCAAACACAATCTGCTCTCTCAGAATACTACAGTAGAAAGAATGGTGTGTAAAGGGAGAATACTGAAAAGGGATAGGAAACATCACCAACACTGAAAAGGTTATGTCATGATTTTGAACCTACTGAGGTTTCTGATGTGTGCAAAAGCTCTAGGAAAGTCTGGGAAAATGCAGAGAAAGAAAAAAAAAAATCCAGAAACACGATGTTTGCATTAAGTATATCTAAGACAGAAGAAACCTTCTGCATGGTATCTCAAGAAGATGCAATGGAGTGCATTGCTAATGATGCAGATTATCCACTTAGAAAGTAAGAACCAGGCAGTCAGTATTTGTTGGTTGCTATTGAATAGGGAAAATACCATGAAATTTGTTCAAGTATTTTAATGGCACTTYCCTAAGTGAGTCACAGATAAACCAAAGGAATAATAATTCCAAGCTCTTAGGATATGCAAAGCCTGTGTGGCCCAACTTCAAATACAAAAAATGGTACAGTACAGAGATTCATTTCAATTTGTGATGCTCAGCTACTCTATGGAATAGCCCCAAACAGAGTAAAGCAAGCATTTGCTTTGACAATATACAGTACAACAGCCAAAGCTTTCCAGGGGAAAAAAGAAATAAGGAAACTTAAAAGGTTCAGTGATAAAGGTCATACAGAGAAACTTGTACAAAAGAAAACTTTAAGATGTGGTACTATTATCTTAGAGGGAGAGGAAATAAAAATACAACTGGTAAGTGCACAAAATCTTCAAATAGTAGTAACAGTCTAATAATTGGTCACCTCTAGGACCCAAATTTAAGCTATATTAAGGTCCACCCAAGAATGTGCAATAGGATTTCAGCATGTTGTTGTCCTAAAACTCAGGGTACAGTTGCAGAAATCATGGTTAGGGAAACGAGAACAGGCACAAGCTCCCTCATGAGAATAGAAAGAGAATAGAAAGCATCCTGGACAGCAAGTTCTGCAGATGTAAGAGGTGTCCCTCTGAACTCTTTTTAAGAAGGAAAAACAGGTCATGTAAAACATTTTAACAGCATATACCCAAATGTACTGTTTATGAAGTTACTCATGTATTGTTTTCTTTGGAGAGAKAAATATATCTGACTTTCATAAAGACTGTTGGAAGGACAGTGACAGGTCACTGAGGAGGTTTGATTTCTACTGATTTACTCAAACCCTGAAACTGAAGATAAATTTGGAAAACATCCACCAAAGTGCCTGGTAGATTTTATGAACAAAAGATAAACTTAGAAATCAATTGTAAGCAATTTGCGTGAATTAAATGACAAAGCAACAACAACAAAAAAATCAATAGAGAACTATGGAGAGGCAATGAGAAAAAAAGAAGTAATATATAAATAATTAAATTTGCACTACAGGGAAGTCTCACACTGTATGCTGCGCCCACTCTCCTCTTTTCACTCAGTATCACATCTGCAGGTGTAAGGATGGACATGCCAAACCCATGAGTTCAACTCAAATGACCACCCCAAGGCTGCAAACATTTCTAAAGATCTGCTTGCAGGATCACCACCACACCTTTCAMGACCAAATTTTAGACCTTCTGCAAACTGTCAGAATTACTTGCATGGCTAAGAAATTGGCCAAGGTCACTGAAAAAGAACCCCCTTTATCCATGCTTAATACATTCCAGAGCTCCAGAGCCCATTTACCACCATATCTTAAATATTCATACTACTTATAATTTCTTACCTGAAGAGTTTTGACTTTTCCTAGAATGTTCTCCTGTGACATTGCTTGGATTGCCTGTTCACTCTCCGTTCTCCCATCAGGTATAAAAATACTGTCATGGGAAAAAGCTCGAGTGCCAATAGAATAATGGGAGGACCTGGAAATGCAGTTAAAAGAATAAATAAATACAACAATGAATTTTTGAGTGTGACCCCACAAAATTTCTCTTATTTGTTCATATCATAGCTGCTTTGCTGAACAGAAGTTTCCTTCCCCCTTGCCTTCTACCAAAAAAAAAAAAAAAATATTTCCAGAGACACAATGCAAAGTACAATATTAACTGACAGTCTTAAAAAAAAAAAAAAAAAAAAAAAAAAAAATTGCAGTAGCAAAAGATCATGAGGTCCATAGAGGTCTGTGATTCCTTCATCCACAGTTTTTGACCTTCGAAGGGCATAGTGAGGTGTTTTTTAAAGAAATGTTGAGAAGTTCAATCATTTTTTCTTAAGAAAGTCTCAAATATAAATGCTACATTTAGGATATATGGCATATTGTGATGATTAATATGTTACCATACCGCATATTTAGGAACACCTGCATTCATGCTGTAGCCTGGTAGCCTTACGGTATAAAAGAAAAGCAGCAACTCCCAAGAAAAAGTATAACCATAACACAAAAAAAATAATAGCAGTAAGTTGTACTAACATACTTCTAAAAAACTACCTTGTGTAGCTCATTGCTTTGTTGTTCCATATCACCACACTAGTACAATCATGTTTATAATAAAATATTATTGTCAAACACCKGAATTGACATATTACAGAATTATACGCCTTCTGTAAATCCATTAAACAAAAAGTGTTTCCACTTACTAGTGATGTGAAAGGCTCCATAAGGATAACTGAGAACTAAAGAAAGTTTGGGGGTGTTACTCTAGGGCTCTTTTAGGAGAGTGAGGGGGTGAGTTTGAACGTTATTTGCTGTCTAGCCTAGAATACACTATGGTGATTGGAAAGTCAGTAGGATATGAACACAATAAAAGCCACGGTAGAAGAAAACTGAGCAACTGAGAGGTCGCAAGTCTCTACATTTAAAAACTTATTGGCAAGTCTATGAAATTCATTTAAAGCTTCAGTAATTTACAGTCTAGAGAAAAAAGAAACTTTTTCATACTGATCTAACTAACAATCTGCAATATGTGACAGAAAAAAACTCATTAAATTAAATATTTATGATTATAAATAAATATTTCATCAAAATCAAGGAAGATGGATACTTCTAGAGAAAAGAATAAGACAATAATGAAAAAAACCCTCACATATTTAAGAAAATCAGTATCTTCTCTTTTTCTCCCTTTAAAAAAATGTATTAATACTTATTAAGTCTTCAAAATAGTTTTCTTCCTCCTTTAAAATAAAATGTTTGGAATATATTTAATACATTTTCATCTGGGGTATGAACATCATCTTTTTAAACAAAAATTATAACCTTTTCTTATCAAGTAGGAGTATTATATATATTAATATCAACCTTTTACAATCAACTAAATTATAATCTATTGCTGAATTTTATATTAAAATTTCTTAGCAGTGACCTAAAAATACTGGGAAAAAGCCCCCTCACAACCTCACCCTCTCTCTATCTTATATATAAAAATACATTTGCTCTCACAAAATAAATCATTCACGCTTTTGCAGAAAACACACACCGCTCCCAATACTCTTTTTTCCTACAATGCAAGCAGAGGAAACTGAAAAACTAACTTTTATCCAAAAATAATATTTGAACTACACACTTCATTTGAAACAAACCAGCGCACAATCAAGCATAGAGCTGTTCAACACTCCCTACCATTTCTAGCCATTAAAGAGTAGGAACAGTTAACTGATGCTATACTCTATTCTAGATTTTCTTTTAATTAAAAAAATTCCTTGATTGTTACTAAAGGTAGTGCACCTTCTTTTAGAAACCTTTTATTAGAGAAAACATAAATGTATATTTTTAAACTGTTTTCTAAAAGGTTTCTGTATTGAATCATCATGACTCAGCCTGAACAAAGACCATGGTAAAACTGCACTGCCTTGGAGTATGTGCCAGAAAGTTGTGTACTTTCCTTGGACCTCCAGGAATCAGCCCATGAACCATAGCTTGAGAAATATCCTTTTAATGGGGAGAAAAATCTCGCAGAGCTGGCTTGCAACATGAGCGGTTTGACAGGATGCCCAGGCAAAGCTGGCTCTTCAATACAGTTATTTAGGTTTGTTTGAACTGAAAGCTCCAGAAGTTCAACAAGAGGAAAAGTCTGTGGATTCACATTCAAAACTGAGGCGAACATGCGAAGTTGGACAAACCAGCCCGTCCCAATCCCTCCTATTTCATGGTTCAAAACCTGAAATGGCTGTGGGTGCAGAAGGCAATACCAGTGGGAATTACTTTACTATTTACTTTTGAACAGAGAGATCTACTGAAAAAGTATCATCCAGTTCATATTGTGCTCTAAAGAGGGTCTACACTTAAAAACTCTTCTAGTAGTATCATGGCTTAGATATTTATGGCTTTGTTTCTTAGCTGTTCACTGAGTTTTATTCTCCTGTCTTACCACCCAATGGATTAGCATTCTTGCTACAAGGAGAAATTTTGTTGCTGCACACTTTTAATTAAACAGCTCATGTTTATCCCTAACCTCTCCCCTTTGCTTGTCACAACTAATTAGTAGGCAATGGTTGCAATTCAGGCACTAAAAAAAGAGCTCAATGACTTGTTTGCAAATGATTCTTAATCTTACTAATGAGTCTGTTAATACCTAAGTCAGGAACAGCCAATTTGCAGCTTTTGAATTGAATACAGTTCACTAGCAGTTCAAATCAAAATACTGCTGACCAACAGCAAGGATGCTCTGGCAATAGGAACTGCCTAATAATCTGAATTCTCAACATGGAAGAAACTAGAGATTTCTGAGGTCAGTGCTGCGGGACTGTCCAGGACACAGCTGCACATTACCATCTCAGTTCTGCTATAGAGCCAAGRAACCTTTTATGGATCTTGTCTCACCTTCTGCAGGTGAACTAATCCCATGAATCTTCTGACTGTTTGAGATGCACAGTACAGTGGCTATACACAAATTCAAGTTTCTGGTTAATGTGATCAGACTCGTTAAAATATCATGTAAGGCTCCCTTTGGTACACCAGGCCACGTGAAACAGCCTGGAAACTTCATATGACCTGTGTAATCTTAAGAACATCACCACTGGAAGTCCAACCAGCTCAGTTTCTTATCTCAGACAAGTGCCCATAGTGCTACTTAGGGAAGATCAAGACCAGCCCAAGCATGTATAACACCTYCCTCTGATATTCTCCCTCACTCCAACAGCCTTCAGCTTACATACTTCCTCACTACAAGATGTAGATGAATGAAAATGGCATCTTCTCACTTCTTTGTTTTGTAGAGCTGAGACCAAATTTGTATTCTGAAAACTCTTCTCTGCTTTTTTTTCCTTTTTAAACTTGCTACCAAAACAAATACACTCCAAATTGTTAAAAGATATGAAACTTTTATGTGATATTCCACAAGGARTTATTCCTAGCCTATCTCTACTGTACTCCCTCAAAATGTGTTACAGACATATTGRATATTCCACAACTGTGTAACTGAGCGTTTTTGCTAGTCCCTCTGTCCAATACTTGATAAAAATGGTTTTAAAATGTTGTTTAAAAGTCTATCTAAACCATAACACATTTTTAAAATGTACACATTGTAGTAATCTAGTTTCTTTTATAGGTGAGTTTAAATAGCATTCAAGGTTATTTCCAGGATACCTGAACTTCATGAAAGGTCTCTTATTTTACTCCCTTTAAGCCTACATCCTTTCAAATCCTCCCAGCTGTGAGTGTGACAGATTCTATCATAAAAGTCCTTTTCCATTCCTTTTTTTTCATTCTTCTCATGTTCTAGTTTTAGAAAGATTGAATTCCTTTTATGTTATAATACAGTAGGAATAATTGAGTCTCCTTTACTGCTACTACCATTCTTCTCATTTCTGAAGGCTTTCTCCGAAGGCTTTATACAAAAATATCCTCACAAAACACATCTGCAGACTATGTTTCAGAAAGCCCTCAATTAAAAGGCACGTCAGCACTAGGAATGTCTTTCGATAGATTCATGGTGTTTCAGAGACACGGATTAAAATCTTAGCCACAGTTAAAGGTATTACTCAGTTTCAAAATGCATATCAACTTCCAAAAGATGTGGGACAACAGTGGCATCAGTTTTGGAGCACTTCTGTTGACAATACTGATGATGACACTTTGGAGGCTGTTTGTGCTGAAAATAATTGAACCACAATCTGACTCACTTCTGGAAATCTGACTGAATTAAATGAATTATGGATGCGTTACAGCAAAATACAAAGCACTTTCAGCAAATCCTTAAACAAGTTATCTCTGGAGATCAGTTGCAACACTGAGTATGATATTCTAGTTTCACATCCAATAAACAACTTCTCAAAATCATTTTTCTCATAGTCAAAAGTGAAGTTAATCTTCATTGCTTCTCAGTTCTCTTTACCACACCTTTGTCCCTATTTATATTCCTGAAGAGAGGGAGGAATACTTTTTCCCAGCAACACTAAGAGCATACTTTTCACTTTTTGATTATTAGGATGAAATCCTTAGGAACTACTACATTTTTAAGAACAAATGAGAGGTTCTTTGATACATACAGGCTATGGCACAAAAAGACTCCCTAAGGACATTTATTTATTTTGAGGGTACAGCAAGGGCATAAAAAAGACAGCAGAGCCAACTATCCMACAGGATTTTTATAAATAAAGAAGCCAGCACCGTCAAACAGGGGGCAAGATATGGAGTACAGCAACCACACCACATCTTTACTACGGACATGACATGGACTCCAAGTCCTGGTCTAGCTGTAGCTGTAAGAAGAGTGGCGTCAAATACAGCAAGTCCCTAACTTGTTTTCTTCCGCATCAAAATGAATAAATAGCCTTTTTTTTTTTTTTTAATTCAGTGCTAGTAAATTCTTTTCCCTGGAAAGGGAAAAGTATCTTCTGTTGTATCCTAGACTTCTAAAAGAATCTCAGAAAACCACAGGTAAAACATTACACAGATACATTTGGTTTATGGTACTAACAACAGCTMTATCTTTCATTCTAGCTTGCAAAAAGCTTTGTGCAGTAAACCCTTTTCCCATTACTCAGTCTTGCTGAGGTGCCCRTGTGTCCGCGTAGGAAATATGAAACAAGTTCCTCACTACAGAAGGAGACCACCTTGAGGCTACAAGAAGAGTCTCGCTTATCTCCCGTGAAGATCAGCAAGCTGACAGAGATTTCTTTTTGGATCCCCACACTATGCATCTGTGTCTGTTTAGGATGCTGCCTTATGAAAACTCCAGCTACTCCAAGGCAGGGCAGGGCGAGGTATCTCTCTTCACGTCTTAATCCTCCTCCCACTGCATTCCTGTCACCTCTTTTGTGCCTGCACAGTGCTCACGGTTCACATGAGCCAACTGAGGGAGCTGATCTGGCTGAATACAAATCAGGAAAATAAATAAATAAAATGTACAAYTTCCTAGATTGGCTGAGTATACATCAGCAAAGCACCCGCGCTGGCCAAAGGAGGGGGCTGGAACTGATGGCCAGAAAGCTGCTGGAAAGAGCTGAACAACTGCAGTCTGGGCTTTGATCAGTTTATAGTGCTGYGGAACTACACCCTTATGTGCCTGAGAGTAAGTGTAGGGGCAATATTGCACAGAGTACTGGGTAAGTTTACCTCGCTATTGGTTGCTATTCTGGTTTAGACCCCATTTACAACCACATCTACTTTTTCTCTCAAAGAACAAGAGAAGTCATTAAAAAGAGAAAGTTTTGTTAGCAGGAAACACTGAGCTCTCAGCTCTTGCCTAATTTCATGTCAGCGCATTACTGTAGTACAGAAAGCTCACACCACCAATTGCCTCTTCAGGATTTCATAAATGTTCCTCCCACTCCTATACTAAAGGGTTCAAAAATAGAAATAGGAAAATAAAAGAAAAGAAGGAGTTGTTCTGTTCTTTTATGTCTGTAGAGAGTGACTCCAAAAAACCCCAGTCTCATGATTTTAACTCTTTTAGAATTCCAACAGAAACCAATTCTGTAATTAGAAAAGAACAAAACCAACTTTTTAATATATGACTACTTTAATACTGAAAATTCACAAAGTCTGCGAAGCAAAGATGAATTGGTTTTAGCTAGGTATCTATCTTTAGTATAATCCCTTCAAAGAGATCTGAAAGTCACCTACCAGAATAGTGCCTCAGGAAAATGACACATGCAGTGATAGTTTCCTTCTACCTAATGTTTTGTTTTAAAAAAGAAATCTGATCCCAACTATTTTCCACTCCCGTGAGTGTCCCCAGGGCAGCTAGAGATGAAAAACACATAAAATGCATTTTCTAGTCATTCCAGAGATGTATTAATACTGCAAGAAATAGAAATGGATTCTAGATCTGAGCTGTATTTTTAGTGTCCTTCCATTCATCTGTGTTGGTTGTGCTGGAATGTGAGATTTAGTTCTAAACTCTGCCTATATGGGAAATATTGCCCATGCTGCAATAGCTATGAGTTAGAACTGTGCTTAGACAGTATGTTATTAATGTTATTGCATTAACAGACTCAAGCATGGTCTTTACAAGCTAAAGAGGCAAAGGAAGATATTTCAGCAGGGTATTTGAAGAATTCGTTTTCATAAAGTAAACTTGGGGTCATTTCTGTGCTCAGTCTAAAGATGTAACTCGATTGCCTTCAAAAGCTGCTGAACCTCAAGACACTAACTCTGGAAAAATTGCRCCATCCCACCACTATAACCTGCCAGGGTCCTACCATTGACTTGGCTTGCTGTCTCTGCACTGTATCTCCACTCATTTTGCAAGACATCATGCAACTTTATCTTACACAAAGCTCCAGTTTGGTGTTATCAGGAGACCTGTACCCTATAAACTAGATTTACCCTCTTAAAAGTAGGAATCAAGCCCAGTTTTGAGTAGCTGATGCATCTCTAATACATGCCAATAATCTAAACGAAAACTGTGATCACTATGTGCATAGAAATTAATGATGAGAAGGCAATGACACATGACCAGAGAGTATCAATAGATGCATTTTATATTATTGACATTTGAGTTTAATGTAATTACTTACCAAATCTTCCAAGCTCAGAAAGTCTCGGCAAAGCAAAGAAAGGCATCACTCTAGTTCCCAGTAATTCTGCAAGTGAATCCCTAACACTGAGCTCCACAAACTAGAGGAATATGGACAATTCATCACTTATCACAGAAACATGTATGCTAACAGAAGGAATAGGTCTCTAAATGGTCCAAATTTCAAACTGATCTGGCAAACAACTGCACGTAATGATATTATTACATCAAAGAGTAGCATTCATTTACGCAACATTTGCTCTAAAATGTGGCCAAATGTACAGAAAAGGAAATGAAAAGTCWTTAAGTCAGCCCCAGCAGGAATAAGTGCTATACTGTGATTGCATTTGTGATATAGGAAAAAAAGGAAAAGGAAAGAAGAGAGCACATTTCATTACAGATGACAGATCTGCTTGGTTCAGGACTCCATCTCTAGCCTTTACCAGTTGCTGAAAAAGTGGCTGCCATGCAGAATCAACAAGGAAAGAATGAACATGCTGATTAGCAGAGGGAAGTTCCAGGGAGACTAAAGCAAGACAGTACATGCGATGGAAGACTGCTACCTGTAATGAATCCTCTAAAAGGATCCACACAAGTGAAGAACTGGACAGATCAAAGCTCTTCTTTGCAATTTCCTTTTCTGTCTTGGAACATTCCTTCACTCCCACAACGTACCTCATAACCCAGAAATAAGAAACTTGTGCAATACACTCCTGTRTCAGCTGATGACAGGAACAAGTGAGGAAAATCCATGTGTGCTTTGTTTCTAAAAGACTTACAATGTCAATGTCTTCAGTTTGCTTGAACATGAAGAAGTACTTACTGAGATCAGAGTGCTGCTAACACAAAGGCTCCAGCAGAAGGTGCACACCAAATACCACAGCGCCAAGGCTCTCCCACTGCAGTCAGGAAAGTACTCACAGTAGAGCACTCACAAGGAAAACTAGAAGACTGACAAAATCCAGGAAATAGGCTAACCAGGAAAAAGAAAAAAACGCCCAGTGGACAAAAGTTGGATATCACTGAGGAAAGGTATTTTGGGAGCTCTTGATCTCTCTACTTGCTTGAAGCTTCATTTACTGTTGGTCCTGATCCATATAGAACTGCCCATTGCTACATCACCATAGAAATGTGTCAAAATAGTGGCTGAAATTGTCCAAAAGGGAATTAGGATAGCTCTGCTGGACCCAAAACACAAGCCTGGTGACTCCACAGGTCTGGTTATTTTCAAGTTTAGCCAGCAACTTTAATTCACAGGGATTTATGAATGTATAATTATACTACCAGCAAAACAACCAATAAATCAAATAAAGTTTCTTTATTCTTCCTATTTTAACAAAGCAGATTCTTACAAGTTATCATTTATAGGTTGCTGGGCTTCCCTCCTCCCAACCTCCACATTTAGAAACTAAACAGCTGAACTGTTAGTGAGTCATTCTCATAAGATCAAATGCTCTAATAGTAGTCATGTAGAGGAAAAAATACACATATATCTCAAGCTTATATACCAGGMTTAGTGTTTGAGCTGGAGGTAGAAGCAAGACTTCCCTTTATGAACCTTTGAAAATACCATGAGCTGTTCCTGGAAATTTTGGCACAGATTGTATGCCATTAACTATTCTGATATATCTACTTTATAAGATTCCATCTAAATGATATCCAGAAAACAGAAGTCCAGAAAGAAGAAGACAAAAGCAATTTCTTCTGATCATTATTTTTCCCTTACTTAATCAATCATGACATATTCTTTYAAGGTATAGGTCAGGTAATTACTTGAGTAATAATAAAAGACTCACTGCAGAGACRAGGAATGTAAAATCATATTTGTTTTTCAGACCAACCTCTATGACAACAAAAGTGAATGCYATTGATCAGCAGCTAGTTCGGCGTTTTGCTACATTTGATGCAGGTGAGTTGTTCTCATTCACATGAAATGCAAAATGAAAATTAAATATTCAAAAATTGAAATGGAGATACAGGAGATGGGGAATATTTCATAGTAAATAAACTGTATCATCTCCTAGCCTCGGCTTTCATAATATGCTGTTATTGGATGAGCAGATGTCCACAAATATCTATGAAAATCCCCAAGTGGAATACATTGTTTACAAAGTCAGATAAATAATTTCATTTTCCAATGTAAATGCTCAGTGGAGAACAATCACAGGAAGGACAATTGATRTTCTAGAGTCTGGAGCACTGAACAAGTCTCTCCTATCTCTAACTTCTGTGACAACGAGCATAGGAATACAGGTCCCACTCTGCACCATCCCAACATAACCAGCCTGTTATTTGGCTCACATATTCTCTCAAAGGTATGACATTCTCACTATGCAACTACACACAATTTCAATATAAACTGCATGCATAGTAACAAAGTTCACACAGGCTAAAAACAGACAGGATGTTGAAAGTAACACTTTTTTTCTTTCTTTCTTTTTGTAGTGACGATGAAAGATTAAAAAGGACTGGAACACTGTGGCTTCCTTCGCATCACTTGTTGCCAACATACTTTCTTTGCTTAGAGCAGACCTACTCTTTGCTTGGTCCTTGTTCTATCAGTAAAGGATTTGCAGATCAACTCTTTGTTATCATTAACATCCCTCTATTATTTATCATTAGTTTTCACTTTCTGTATGTCTATTTCTGAAATTTCAAGCCATTAAAGAGATCATGATTTAGCTTCCTATCCTTTCTCTGCCTGACAATTTGTGTTTGTGTCCATTTGGGCACAAAATTCAAAACTAACTCAAAATTTACATCCATGCTTTACAAGTAAAATACCTCTGAAGAAAGTAATAATGGCTATCCAGAACTTATTGCAGATACCACAATATAATGGACTGATGATGCCTGGAGTATATTTTCCCCCTTCTAAAAATAATAAAAAAAAGGAGGCCAGTAGTGGCTAAGTATCTACCATCAAATTTGGTGGTACCTAGGTGCCCCATCCCATGGAAGCTCTCTGTTCATGCATCACCAACATTCTTTCCACCACTGTCCTTAACATCTCTTAAGCAGAGAAAAAACAAATTTGATGAGTTGTATCGTAAAAAACTGACAACTGTGATGAAACCACAAGCTTCTTTTCACCTTGAAACAGTCTGTAGTGTTTGGACTCAAGTGCAGGAGACCAGTGAAATAACCCACAAAACTTCTCACAAAAATTACCTTTAGCAAATTACTAGATAAAAGGCTCTTCAATACTTCTGCTCTTCTCAAATTGAAAGATTCGCTTTTAATGCTGGCAGGCTGGACATTCAGGAGAAATTCAGGAAACTTCTCTTACAATCAGGAGACCTGCCACTCACACCACTTGCAACTCTATATAAAGGTTGTGATCTAACTTGCACTGCACCTTTGACACTGTGTCTCAGTTCACCAGCTCAAGGTCTCCATCCTGCACACTTCCAGTCATAGGCAATAAAAGTCCTGAAGCAGCTTGGGAACACAGCACATTCTCTGACCCAGCTTCAGTCCATAAACTGTTTACTGCTTACTTTGCTTATCTATATAGTCTAGTGATGAGAACCGTGCAAAATATTTGCCTTAAACCTTGAATCCACATGAAGATGCCTTCAAGCGTAGACATTGGGCAAATATTACAAAAGGTAGTAAAAGATTTTCCTTCAGCTCTGCAACTCTCCAGTTTACATTTCTACAATTGAAATTTCCTGGCAAGAGATCAGGACAATTGTCAAGAAAAGATAATTTTGAAGTTCTATTTGTAAAATTGTCAGAAAACACACTTTATATTTGCATGGGAATGTTTTTGGCTTCCACAATCACAAAAGTAAAACAATGCAATTATATAATCTCTCTGAATTACCTGAACAAGTGCAACAAGAATTCACAGTTTGAAGAGCAAATACCAAGTTTGCTTGCCAAAATGAGACATTTTCAAAGAATTAATACATTCAGTGAAATCAGTCTGCTTACACATGCAGTCCCCACAAGAAGAAAAGAAGCTGAATTCATTAGGATGAGTTACTTGCTGCACAGTTTTACATACTTCTATTAGAGCAAGAGCTGGGTGACTTTGCAATCCGATCCCAGTATCACTTCATGCTTAAAAAAGTTTAGCAAACACTAGGCAAATTTTGTTTACGAGAACAGAAATCTCACACACTTTCATCTTCACAGGCAGTCTTCCTCAGCACATACAGAGAAATAAGATCTTTAGGTGACTTCTCCCTGAGGAAGAGGACTTCAGGAAGGAGACCTGAGAACAACAGTTCTATGTAGATTATTCAGAACTTGTTGTGAGCTTACAAATAAAGGKGTCCCATTTCATGGAAAACATACATTTGAGAGACTCGAGTTTACTCAGAGGCRTTTCCTGGCGTGGAGGAAAGAAATCAATGTTGTCACACTTGAGCTTTAAAGACCTGACAGGCACAGGTCTACTTCTGGTTCCTTTGAAAGCAACTGCAGGGTCTTCATATTGCACTCAGAGTTGAAGTAAAGGTTCTCTGCCTTACCCTCTGTAAGCAAAACGCAATTCCTTGGCTGCCTCTGCACGTCAACTGAGAAAGACAAATTTTTTTGTAGGGCACCTACAGGGGCCCTTTCAGGCGTTTCCTTACAATGCTTGCTTAGTGTCGACTGTGACAAATAATAAAACAAACAAAAATGCTATGAAGTGCCAAATCATACTCTCAGAACAGAAGCTTCTAGAGACTTTACTAAGCTTCACAAATGCAATTTAACTTGTCTTGTAGTAAGCACTTCTACCTCCCCATTCCTACGGTCAGGATAGAAAGTTAATTAATACAGTTTTAACTTTGTAAACTTGAGAAAGGCAATATAAAAGCAGGAAAAAGAATTCCAGTCCCTCACAAGGAAGGGCGAAACAAGCTGTAGTAGCAAAGCTCCCACTTGGGAACTGCAAAATGAGATGGATGAATGTATAGGTTGAGTTGTGCACATGTCAGGATACCAAGCAAGTCAGTTGCATCTGATAAGCAGCTATAAGAAAGGATGGGCAGGCAGGTCTCCGAGCCAACTCAGCTACTGAAGTTGACAGTGTACACATATTACCTAAATTGCTCTTGGGATGTCTGTATCACCCAGTACAGTTCACATTAGAGATCCCAGGGTTCGCCTTGAGCAGGCTTGTAAGCCAATATAGTACACAGTGAAATTCTAGCTTAATTCTTGGAAGTAATGCAAGTGCTATTTAGCCTATATTTATTTCTTTCCTTGTCTCTGCTTTCCTGAAGCAGCTTCTGTCTTTAATTTCTTCATAAAATAACAACTGCTCCCCCAGAATAAAAAAGCTCATATGAAACATCTGAAAAAAAGAATGCATTTTGCATTTAATGAAGAAACAGCTTCACAAAGCTAATGAAACCATTCCTAAACTCTTTTGGGAATAAAATTAGTAAAGTAAAATTAGAACTTTGATTAAACTTTTTAAAATATATGAATTTTGTACATCCTTAAGTCTTTGATGCAGAGAATTTTATAAAACAACACAGGATTTTAGTTATATACATATACTACTGGTTACTTATATTTGTTCTGGTCCATTTTATATGAATAATGGAAGGTATGATAATTTATTTGCTGGTAGACAGCTTGCACAGAACTTTATAACTTAAGATAGCTAATCTCTGCAGGTAACACACTAACATGAGGCTGAAATGATGCTAAGGGCAAAAAAAATATAATAGAATGAAAGCTGCTCTGTTGAAAACAGCAGAGAAACAGATGGCAATGCTAAGATCCCCAAAGCCATCTAATAACCTGCACTGAACATCTTCTATGTTCTAAGCACGTTATAAAATGGATAGCATAGCAAATGCAACCAACAAACCAAAAATTATTGTCAAATCCCACTCACATTTGTACCATGAAGTCTGACAGGGAAAACAGAGTTTTTCCTGAAAGAATACTTCTAGCAGGCTAAATCAAAAGCATCTCTCATGAATCACACAGGCAGAAGGAAATGTTCCACTTGAGATGCAGCTTGGGACCATTCTTGTTTGCTAATCCTCTATGATTTAAATTGTGCAATCTGGTTTATTCTCCTAGAGACTTACACGTAATACATTTATTAATGAGAAAAAGAAATTTCTTATGTCTAAAAATACAAGTATTTAACAGTCGTAAAATGGTCTGACACCTGTAATTTTGTTACACTGTTGCGGAATGAGGTAAGTTACCACATCACTATTTTTCTGGCCCTAGCGCTGAATTTTCAGTGATCCTGAATGGGAGAGCCCCAATAACGACACGATGCCCTCTGTTTTGCTACTGTTCTCCAGTTTGCTGTGGGGACAAAGGGCACTTGTGCAAATTCCTATGATCGCTGGGTGCCATGTGTACAGGTGATGCAACATATAAGCAGTCAGTCATGACTGACCTACAACAAAGGTACACCTAGTCCTGATTTTCTGAAAAGTTGGAAAATGCAAAAAAAGGCATACAAGTTTGTACTGCAGAAACCAAAGGGGAAACCATTAATTTACAGAATATTACAGAACGCAACAAAACATCAAGAAGTATAAAAAGAGATCACAGAATCACAGAATGGTTGAGGTTGGAAGGGACCTCTGGAGATCATCTAGACCAACTCCTCTGCTCAAGCAGGGTCACGGGAGCATGTTAGACAGGCTCAGGTCCTGACAGCTTTTGAGTATCTCCAAGAAAGGAGACTCCACAACCTCTCAGGGCAAAYTGTTCCAGTGCTCAGTCACCCTCACAGTAAAGAAGTTTTTCCTYACATGCAGATGGAACTTCCCTTGTTTCAGTTTGTGCCTGTTGCCTCTGTTGCCTCCCATTTCTGCCCCTAATTAGTGTTTTATAGTTAGTTAACTCTGTGCAGCTTATTCGCTGTGTTTTATTAATCTCTTTCCTCMTATCATTTCGGCAGTACATTCTCCTGCTCCCCTTCTATCTTCTCTTTGCAATTTTAATGCTGAAGACACTGCTCTACCTCACTGTCTGTGGTATTTTGTAAAGATGAGTGTGCATATGTTTATTCAGTCACCTTCTCTGCTACCACTAGCACAGAAGCACCCTTGTCACTGGAACATGATCTGGTTACCAGTGGCCCTTCTCCCTTCTCTTTCTGCTTCTACTCTACATTCAGACAGGATCACAGCAAAACCTTTGTGTTTGCTGACCCTAATTGCAATGCAAAAAATACACAGGAGAGATTGAAACAGAACGTTTCAGTCCTGACCCAGAGACACCACCATGCACCTCACCCAGAGATACAACCACGCAGGGAGAGGTATCTAACAGAGYATCTGCAGCAGTCAGATCAAGTTTTCCTTTTCCCAATTTTAAAAATAAGGATGCTATCAGATATACATTGTGGAGTTAAATCAGAAAACCGGATTCAAATTCATTCCTGCTTAACCCTGGGATTTCTTTTTTTTATAGGCACAGGGAACCGATAACGCATGCGAGAAGCTAGACCTCAGGTTGTACAGCAGCGGGTGTCACATCCAGAAAGTGCCCGAGGCTTTAGAAAGCACCTCGACTTTCTAATAACAGTGCACAACTCGCAACCACTTAGTGCAGCACAAGCATCCTGAAAAGCAGGACCAACGCCGGCGGCAGCGGCCGGGTCCGAGCGGGGCGTGCGGAGGGCAGGCACGCGCACCCTTACCTCACACCACCGTTCGCTTCTTCATCTGACGAGGAGGCGCCGTTGCAGACATTCCCAAAGGAGTGGCTTGGCTTCAGCCTGGCTTCCTCGCAGTCCGATGCTGCCTCTCTTTTCTTCCTTTTCCCAAAAAACTTCTTGAAAGGCTGGAATTTGCCTGCTTTTTTCTTGTCTGCAGACGACAAGACAAACACGGGCAGGGCTGAGGGACGCGGCGCCTCGGGGCGGCTCGCGAGCGCACGCCGCGCTCCCACGTTCGACGGGAGAACGGGGTCAAAGAGCAAATCAGCGGCCCGAAGCCGCCTGGCGCTCGCAGCGGAAACGCGGGGCTGCCGCTCGCTCGGAGCGCGCTGGCAGCAGAGCGGCAGCAAGAGCGCTAAAGCGTCTGCTCTCGGGTTTAACGGTTCGTGCGGCTGTGTCACTGCGGCTCAACGGGTGGATAAGGAAAAAGGGTAATTTTCCAGAGCCACAATGTGRCAGGGAGACAAGAAGGTTCATGTTTCGGCTTCACGCCGTGCTTTTGTTTTGTCCTTTTCGCTCAAAGACGAGCGCTGCTTTGATCCCCCCACAGCAGCAGGCGCTGCATCCTCTGCCCTGAACCAAAGAAATTGAAAATAACCTGTTATATTTCACTTATGTAGCCTCATAAGATGACTAGTCAATTTGCAAATGAACGGAGAGAATAGGAAAAAGTTCTGTTTATTTGCTGGTGTGTTACTTCAATAAATATCGAGGTTTACATCAGCAAATCAGTAAAATGACTCTTTTTTTTTCCTCTTAAGTAACTGAGGGCAAAATTTGACCTAGCATTTCTTCCCTGAGGTATTTAAGTTTTAAAAGCTTAACCAAAAAACACAGTGATAAGACAAAACTGACACAGAGACAGGAACAAGGAATAAAAAAGTTAACCAGAAGAAAAAAAAAAAAACAATGCTTCTCACCAAAGACTGAAGAAAAGAAATGCAGATTCAAATTATTTTTCTCCACAGCACGTATTCAGAAGAAGCACCAATAGTTTATTGTTAACCACAGCCAAGAAGAGATTAATTTCCATGGGCTAGAATGCACCAAAGAATTTCTAACTCATCCCAGCTGTCAAACAGCTTTATTTCTTTTCTGTCTCTAATTAATTTTGCATGAGATTTACTTCAAACAGGCCATTTTTTTTTAAACTCATAGCCTCCTATCATAATCCAGTTTGAGAAGCATACTGTGTTAGTGACAAATATTTTCATAAGCTAGTTAAATCCTTGCATGCCTTTTTCTCCCTGGCTGTGTGCATACACCTTAGTGAGCCCTTAGCTCACTAYACTCTTCTCAGTGAGCTGCTGCAGAGCAAAAAGCAGCAGTGTGGCTGCAAAGTACAYGAGGCTCGAGTAGAAACACCTGACACAACAACAGTTGTGTACAATAGTACTCTGCAACACCTCGTCAAACTGTACGCTCCACTCTGCTACACCTGCATCTGCAAGGCCACATCCAGCTGACATCCCTTTATAGTCGCTAGAGGCATAATTAGGGTATTAGAGAGCTAGAGAGAAAGAGAGAGAACGTGCCCAAGCAGCTTGAGATCTGGCTATTCCCAAGGACAAGTGGTTTCCAAACTATCAGGGTGCCAGCTAGCCCGAGCTGAGCCCAGGAGTGGCTTCTCAAAGCCAAAACTTCTACAAAAAACAAGAAAGCAGTAACAGACTCCTTGTGAATCTGATTATGTCTGTACCAGATTATGGATGAAGTGGAAAACCTAGACTAAAAAGACACAGTAGATACTAACACTTCCTTTCCTCTACAAATCTCAAAGAAATTTGCATAGGTATCTTTCTTCCTGTTGGGCAGTCAAGACACATAGGATCTGTGCAACTTCATTAAGACTACAATGCATCCCAGCAGCAGCATAAAGRCAACAAGTGGAATTGCTGAATTATGAACCCCAAGTTTAATCCCTGGCATTAGAATTTTCTGATCCAAAATCCTTGACTCACAATGAACATGTCAGGGAAAAAAGCACCCCTGAAGTAGCACAATTTTATCTGTATGACAATGCTGTAGAAGAAACAGGGAGCTGTAAGTTTACTTCCCCCTGTCTCCCAGTTCCATTTTCCAAACTGCTGACCTACTCACAACATCTCCAGCCATGCCAATACTTACTGCTCAAGTCATARTTTTTGAGAAATATATCTTGATATGAAGCCACTGACAGACAGGCAGGCAGACGTGCGAAGAGAGAGATTATTGCTGCAGCTCACAGCTGCCCCAACTTTTCAAGCACTTGAGAGACCATCTAGAAAAACTAATTTATTAAGTGGCAGTGCAGACAGGAGAGAAAGCCTGAATACCAGAGAGAAGGCTGGGTAAAAGAGCTCCTTTTCCATAGTTTCAACATTTCTTGCTTCCTCAGCCTGTTTTGAAAGGAAAGATTATGTGCCATATTATTTCTCCTGGGTAATACAATTTATGGCATAAATCAATTCAACTGAAGCATTTTTTTAAAAAAGGTTCCATTGTCATTCATCCAATTTGCCATTGTTTCCTCTTCTCCTAGAGGCCTATAGATATATCTGGGCTCAGATATCTCTATCTGGCCTCAGGATGTCTTGGCTTATCAACTCCAAACGTACTATATTGAATCACCAACTTGGAATCCAGGTTTTGAACAAATAAAACAGAGATCAACACAGCTTTCAGGTTGAAATGGGTAAAATTGAGCATGGTTATCTTCAGCCAAGATCTTGTTTTCTCTATGTGATTGAATATGTCCTGTAGCTGCTCCCCACTCCATATCCTGTCATCACACTTGTCRCATTTGTTAGTTTGAATTCTTGAAATCAGGCTTCATGATTCATTTTAAAAATGATCGGACAGACTGTGCACACTGTTCCTGATCCTGCTGGCACAAACATAAGGTGCAGTCAAACCCAAGTTTTCAGTGAGGGAATGTCCAGCCACTAAGGTAAGGTCTATCTACATAAATTTTTCATGAGATTTTGCAGAGGAAGATACGGGATAATACAACCTATAGGGCAAAATGCTTCCTAKAATAGTAAAAGGCTGCAACAAGGAATCAAAACATTGGCCATGCAACAGATAACACCCTGTTCAAAAGCCTTTCAAGTCTCTGGTGCTAGAGCTCAAATATGATTCATCCCCCTTGTCTTGGCTTATATTGCACATAGTCTACCAAATAGGACAGGGAAGGCTGAAGTTGGGGGCACCCGATGCCACTAACTTGTGTAAAAGACAATTGCAGAATTAGCCAGGAAACAAGTCGACTTACATGAGCCATTTCCTTCTCTACTTAATCACTCGAGCTGAAATATACCCCAGGAGAACATGGAAAATTAGCAATTAAACCTTTTTCTCGTTCTGGTTTACAAGCCTCTCTTGTTCAAACCACTGTTAAATAGTTAACAGCAAAACAGTAAATCAGCCCTGAATCACAGAAAACTATGAGGTGTGAAGGCGACAGATAAACAAAGTTGGATATGCTAGCTAGAACAACACAGCACATATGGTRCATGCTCCCTTCTCATCTTATGCCAGAAGAGTAGCTGAGCAGATTATCCTAATCTTTAACCTGTCATATAATTTGTCAGCTGTGTAAAGATGTGAAAAAAGCCTAACGCAAAGGTATCTGAAGTGGAGTGCACTGGCATCACGAAGGCAGCACGTGGTCACTACGCTCTTACGACAGAGAGGAGACCAACATGAACAACAGTTCCTCTTGTGCTACTTCCTTGGGTTTGTTTCTGTCCAATACAGATGAAGGCAGGTGCAATGGGCTTTGCTGCCCATAAATCAGACACAGCCTTTGGACTGCCTGTAATACCTTTCTGTAGTACAAGATATTGTTGAACAATTGTCCTTGAAATAACTGTGTTCCCTGTTGGTGAATTTAGTGATTATAAAATAAGGTGTTACAGGCCTGATCAATAAGGATATGAATTAAGTTGGATATGAATACTRTGAAGAATTTAAAGAAAGAAAATTCATATGAGCATAGAATTATGTATTACATGGCAGGCCAAAGGGCACYTGGAATACTGGGCTGCAGGCAGAGCACAGCATGAGCAGCTGAGATGAAAAAGCAAACTGAAAAAAACTGTAAAGAGGTAAATCTCAGTGACATTTCTAATCATATCTTTACAGCAGGAAAAGGCTGCTCAGATGTATATTCTCAGTATCTGCAATCTCACACACAGAGTTTGCCCTCAAAGAGCACAGATCTCCAAAGCTTCCACATGCAAACCTGAAGCACCCAGTTTTCCCACTTCATGTCTTCATACATTCACTCTTGTATGTCCCTGGAGCTGCTCATTATTGCTGATGCATCTGTGTTCAGATACAGGAGCAGGGTTCCCCAGAAAAGTGCCTCCATCCCTCCAGGAAAGGGAAATGAATAAGGGAAASAAGTTGTTTAGAAACAAATAAGGGGGAGGGCAGAGTCTGCTCTGTTTAACCATGTTCCTTTGTTTTAAAATAGATAGGAGCTCCTGTACCTTTTGTGCTTCATCAAAACTCGTATTGAATGTTAGTCTCTGGCCCATTTCTTCTCTCATGAACTTCCTTCAGTTCACTGCCCTCTCTTTCCTATATAGCTAAAGGAAGGCTGGGGCTAAGATAGGTGAAAACAGTTTCTATATAAAAAGCAGGTACAAATACCAAGGAGTAAGTRGAAACATTTAAACTAGTACAAAGGGAATAAAGATTGACATGAGAAAGATTAACATTAAGATTCAGTAACATAACTTCGTACGAACGAGTTCAAGTCCCAGTTGTGTGAGAAATTTAGCTCTAGACAGCTGTAAACACTCTTGAAGTGGACAGTAGGCAACAGTTCCATGTTGAAAGAGATTAGATGAGATCATATAATCAGAGATGTGATTTCATCTCTGTAACTAAAAAACATTAAATGAAAACAAGATTGGGAGCTATCAAAGACAATAAATTTATGTAGCCACAAAAGTCTCATGAAACACGTAGGCAAGGCTAAGGAAAAGGAGCAGGCCAATGTTTGTCTGTTTTTCCAAGAGTATCAAGTGATCTTATAAGAGATACTATCTCTTGCAAACCTTGCCCCACTGAGAAGATGAGGTATTCTTGGATTACCTGATATAAACTAGTAAGACTACCTAAAGTATCCATAACAAAGTAAGAACCAATCTTACTTTCCAGAAACATCTGTTTTCCCTTGGAAATGAAAAGAGCCTGCAGAGCCAAGAACATTTCCAGAAACGGCACATTTTGTGATTTTTTCCCTCTCAGAGACTGTGGTTTCCAAACAAACCATATGTAGCTGAGACAGTCAGCTGTTAGGAAAAATACATGAATTAGCATAATAAATCCTGTTAAAGTCCAAACACCACATAAAAGATTTTGTCCTATAGATCAAGAAGTTATTTAAACAGTTCTGTTTATAGAACAAGGAAGTAATAGAAGAAATAAAACTTGTTTGGTTCTTATCTTACTTCAAGGGAAAAGGAGTTAATCTCCACTGCATGAGGACTGCCATAGTTATCTTTAAGGGTACTGAAGAGATACGAATGGAGAAGAGGAGTAAAGAGCAGTGTTGGAAGTCCCCACTGACATTAAATAGAACTACAGCCAAGTAAACACTATTCCACTTCTTCACTCTCATTTTCATGAGTCTCATTCTCATGGCAAGAGTCACACCTCCCTCCTTCTTTGAGTGCATGTAATCTGTAAATTAAATCTTTTCCAGAGTCTTTATATTTCTATACCTATTATTTTTTATTAAGAAACACAATAAACAGTCCTAGAGGTCAGGAAGTCTCACATTCCTCATCCTCCACTTCTTTTGGATACTAGCATCCTACCTCCCTCATCTATCACACCATCACCTTTGGGCCCAGGAAGCCACTGCTCTTTCCTAACCAAGAAAGCTCTGAAGAACACAGCTAAACCTAGCAGGACAGTTTGGGAATACACAGGGATAGGTTGGGGATAGCACGGACTCTTGGCAGAGAAGAGATTGGGAAGAAGTCAATGCAAACTTTRGTAGCAAACCTTCTTACTGCAGCCAAGGACTTTCCTTCTTCCCCAGCTCTGTGGAAGAAATCGCAAGTGCAAGTTACATAGTGAGCAGTTAGAAGATTTAAAACAACTGGGGGCATGTGTCTTGAGCACAATGACAGTAGCTAGTAGTCTTCATACATGTAAGGACCTTTGCAAAAGGGTTAAGTAAATGCAATAGACATTACTGAGGTGCTGGTCTGTAATGACAGCATTGCAGAACACAGAATACAACAGAAGCTGCTTAGAACAACTTTGGGCTCTTGGAGATGCAGGTAAGACTTTTAGAAAGGATGAGACTGCAATAGCTTTTGATTCACCAATAAAAACATTCATCTATTATGTAACAGAAGGGAGAGAATTTTATTTTACTAGGGCAAGACTTATCAACTGGAATTAAGTATGCCAGACCCATTTGGTACACYGGGTTTTATCTGAATTAAACAGGCCAATGTAGTAAAGAGATTTTGGCTTATTCCCTTCTCAGTGCAAAAATGCTGTAGAATGCTGGATTCCCTCCATATATTCATTTCATATATGAGACTATTCTTGCTTGAAAGTAGTTAAAATTTAACTGACCAGACAAGTTGCAAACAGAAGGATAAACAGAGGCTCCCAAAGGTGAAGTGACTTGCTTGAGGCCTCACTGCAGAGCACTCCAAAGCCCAGAATACAATCCTAATTGGCCAAATACCTCCCTGCTACCTGTCCTTGGCTTTTGGCAGTTATTTATACCTCTTCAAGGTTAGTACAAACTGCTGATAAATGAGGATCACTAAGATTACTAAGATCACTCTTGTAGATTATGCTACATGAAGCCTTTTTATCTGTATCTGTGGTCCCTGAAACAAGTCCTACATGACCCTTGTTAAAACTTTTTTTTTTATTATTATAATCTATGAAAAAATTCATACATGACCCTTTTTAAATCTTTTTTTTTTTTTTTTTTTTTAATCAGATCCCATTTTTTTCCACTGGCGAGAGAAGGAACATTTGTTTTCACAAAAATTATTGGCTTACCATGGAAAATGTTAATTCTTACGGACAGAGCAGGAAATTCCTAAACCAAAAGTATTCAGTGAAAAAGGTACAAATAGAAACATGCTACTTATATATAGTGATAAGACAAAATTGACAGGTATTCCTAACATAAAGCAGAATCAGAAAGTCATGCCAGAAAAACTGGATGACTTGAAAACTAGGATAACAGAAATGAGAGGAAATAGGAAGTGTTATGAACTGATAGTGTACACTGCTGAGGCATTCTCCTATCAGCTTCACACTGATCAGTTAGAMACGGGAAAGACAACAGACCTGGCCACATTAGCTGATCATAAGATAATTACAAAGCAGCATCACAGTTCAGCTACAAAGAAAGGTAAATGTCATCCTGTTAGAAGGTATTTGGACCCGAGGCAGAGAGGACTAGGATGGCCAGGGGACTGGAGATCCAACGGTCTGAGAAAAGACTTAGCTAATAAATCATGGATGAAAGCAGGCAGGTACTTCACATATATTTTAGACTGAGACTTTTATAAGGAGATGCATTAAAGATCAAACTAATACATTGCTGAGGCATTTTGACACAGAACAAATGTTCTTTTATGAATGTTAGATAAAGGGAATCTTATTAGTTAGTTTCTCTTCACAGTGAAAAATTAGAAACAGTATTTTCTGCTTTCATTGCCTAACCCAAACTGCAACCTGTAAGACTGTAACATAACAGCTGGAAGCACTAGAAGTAGCAATTTATGGAGCACTTTCAAAGTAGTTTCACTACACAGAACAACAAGAAGTAATCAATGAAGAATAACAGCAGATAGAAATGTTTATTGATTCATTGTGACTGACAAGTGTCCAAGAAAGGCTTCAAGTGACTTTTTCATTTTTACATAGTTCCAGTTTAGTGTACTTTTACCATGACAAACCTATAAAGAATTCTATCTTGTAACACACATGAATTGACAAAATATTTTTAAATAGGTCTGATGAAGTTAAGAGTCTAATTTTCATTTTGTGGACCTACTTAGTCCCAGTCATAAGGAATTGCTGATATTGAGCTATAGCTTTTTAGAACAATTTAATGGACCACAAGTAAAATTACACTATATATGAAGCAGAAATAAGTTTTTTAAAAAAGTTCAAGCATAGTTCTATATGTAACTTTAGCCAGGCAGAAAAGAAAATAAAAACTGATTATTATACGCCTGTGTGTTGTCATTCACAATTCCAAAGGTTATAAAGTCAGGAAGAAAAGGGGTCTCCCCCTTTTCCCCCTTCTCCCAAGCAAATCACCAACTGTACCAGTGGAAACATTATTTTTATAATTGCCTCATTCAGTTTTATAAAGGTAAATACAAATAGCAGGTGGTAAATCCACCTCGCTTCTCCAAATATAACAGGTTGAAATCCTAGAATCATCTACAAATTTTGCAATGAGTCAAAAAGCTCATCACATTTAGTGACATGGAAGCCAAGTGAAATCTGAACTCAGGCTGTATGTGCAAGAAGAATTAATTGTGATGGGCTCTGACTTCACAGAATTACATCATGCTGTTGTGGTTTACAGCTGAGTAGAAAGTAAAGCAGATCAACTATTTCTTAAGAAAAGAACTGCATGAACCATGACACTCAGAAAGGTCCTGGCCAATCTTGGTAATAAAAGTAAGGACCTGAGTGARCATATGCATAGTGAAAATGACAGTGAGGAGAGGTAGGGAGACAGAAAAGTGAAAAGTCAAACCTCAGCTACAGTATTCTGCTGGACAAGGTGGCTGAAAGGCATCAGGGCACTCAGTCCTCATACTGAGGTATCAAAACATGATGGGAGGTAATATTTCATATAGTGTAGTCAACGGCACAGAGGATGCAGAACTTGCTTTGTGTACCCTCCAAAAAATCAAAACACCATGCTCTTGTAGGGATTTCACTCTTCTGCTGGAGCACTGCAGAACCGTAACAGGAGGAGACCTTCCTCTTCTCACTGCTCCTCCTCTGCATTCCTGCTGCATGCTCTCCCTTCCCAAATCCTTTCTCCAGGAATTTGTTTCTAACAAGCAAATTCTCTTGGCATAAATTGGGATTAATCATGGCCAGATTAAGACTCAGGACAGTTGGCATACAATTTCCCTATTTATCCAGGATCACTTTTACATTACCGGAGAAGCTTTCACTACACATATCGAATTACCTTAGATTATTAGACACCTTGATTATCCCTCTCCATAATAACACCAGGGGCAGTCTACACTGGAACAGTCTTCTCTGCTCTTCTGTTCAGGGGCAGGATTTACCCTCCTTTCTATACAACCAAGATCCTCAGCCACAGATCCTTGGAATACCTAAATATTCCAGAGCTAGGTAGATCCTTATAGCAAATTAGAGAGACSCTTCCCTTTTTAAACACAGATTACAACTCCTGTTTCTCTGTGTCCTCAGCAACACAGCCATGCTCAATTTGCAGTCTGCAGTGGATCTCCCTTTTGAGTGTCAAGAGTAGCCTGCCTCTTATTTTTGTAATGTAAACTACTATCASCTTAAAGATGAATTTGGTATCCTAGAATTGACATGGACGCTATAAAGCGAAAAGCTCCAGCTGACCTGGAAACAAACCAACACTGTTATTAGCAATCTGGGTAAAAAGTTCTTGAACAATTAAACAGACCATGGCAAGAAAACGTCAATTTAATCACTGGTATTATCGCGAATACACTACTATTGTACTTCAAACTTCAACTCTCCCACTTCATCATCTGTCCCTATAGGGTAAATAGAGAACCAGCTGCGACACAATGTTCAAACAACTTTTTCACAGAGCAGAAGCAAAGACAAAACGGGGAACTGCTAGCTGCTATGCCATACCCGTACCTGAGCCACTAGTACCTGCATTGCCTTCAGTCTAGGCCATGGATTGACACAAGATCTGTGTAAGAAGTTTTGTGTTACAGGAAGAGAACTACAGGTTTCAGGGTAAAGGTTTTGGCAACTTTCTTAAATATTAAATGTGCTTTAGAAAAGGAGCTTAAAATTGACTCAGTTCTTCATTGTGTCAACAACATAATAAAATATAGAGAATAAAATATATTTCCYTGTTATTTGTTAGTAAAGAAAAGGTCAGAACACAGACCAAAATTAATATCTAATATGTAWATTTTCAGTGCAGCTCTTGCTATTTGGAGGCAACTGAAGAATTGAAGGTGTTCATGGTTTTTCTTYGTTTTCCAGAGTTAAAATAGAGAAATGGGACATCACTTGAAAAACTTATTGACAGGTAACCTCAGAAAAATCCAATGAAACTTTACCTCTCAAGACTTCTTTATAATTATCCATCCATTCTTATTTTCAGCTTGATTCAGTTCYAGGCCAGAATTTGCCACTGTGGCTAATCATGCTGTTCACACAGTTTTTCACTGTGGTGTCACTACAAATCATGGTTACCACTAAACTGGTGAAATACATTAAATTTAGCCATAGATGTTGGATCCAATTAAATCTCACTGACAACAGAGAGAGTGCTTTCTCTCCAGTATCACCTACCATACTGAAATTTATTTATTATGTCCCAGAATGAAATAGATTTTAGAGGACTCGTCCAGTTAACGCACAAGATTTTCCGTAACTACTGTCCAGGGAAATCAATGCGTTGTAGATTCCAAGATAAGACATCAGCCTTCAAATATGCAACTTACATGCAGCTTTGCAAGGATAGGAGCACAACTTGCGTCTGTCTTACTGCTAATTCCTTGCATGCTGGGCAGTATACGCTCTCACTATTAGCTACAGTGCTATAGACCACTGACGCCTGCAGCCACTGTCTCCAACTCCTAGCTGGCCTCTTCTAGTTTGCTGCTGAACCAGCTTCCATGGAAGTAGGGAGGAGCCTGCATGTCACAGGAAGGGCTCAGCAGTGGGGCCACTTTCCAGCAGCAGATCATTCAGATATCAGCACTGCAGTTAGATCATAGCATCATCAGGCCACTTCCCCTCTACCTCCTCTCAGTTCTGTTAAACAGTAAATTTATTTAGAGAAGACTGATTTGGGGAACCTAGACCCCTTTCAAAGATCAATGACTCTGCCCTTCACAACCACTTCAAATGGATACAGCAACAACGCTGGCTAGTTTTACTTTACAGCCATGTCATCCTGTAGYGCTCCCATCATATCCATCAACACACAAGACCTCCTCAGACAACCACTGCTGATGGGTCTATGACAACTCTGAGGATGTAAAGCAGGCAAGAGAGCCCAGGGTACCAGCCAATTGCAACATCCCTTGTTACAACATCATTCCAAAAAATATCACTTAGAGCGTGCCTTTTGGCAGATCAGAGAACTCTACTTCAACAGCTACAGAGTAAAACAGCAAGCAACAGAAATTCTAATCCTAGTCCTGGCACTGATTAGTTGCACTGCCTGATTATACAGGCTGGATCAAACTGGGAGTTGATTTCAGGCCTAAACACTTGTTTTCAAGGTGCTAAAGCATATCTTGGTTCTCTGCAAGCAGTYTGGTGCAGAAATTGTTGCTCTGTCTGCCCAGGTAAGGGTTGGTAAGGGAAGTTCAAACTGAGATTCAGAGGAAGTTCACACTGAATAAATTGTATTCATCTGCCTTCCTTACCTGTTTTACTGACACCATAGCCTTCCTGCCACACTGCATAAAACATTCACCTAATACCTCTGCTCCACTTACTTAACTCGAAGCTCAAGGGCAACCATTGTAAAAGAAATTCCAAAGAGCAGATGAGAAGAAAGGGGGGGGGGGGGAAAGAGGCGAGTACTCATCTAGTTCTATCCTTTTTAATTGCCTCATATCTATTCCTAACTCATCTAGACTAGAAATGTTTAGCATCTGATACAGTATTTTTCCACTTCTGGAAAGCACCATCCAGGAATATAAATTCTAAAGAGCTGTAAAAGAACAAAGAYAATAAAATGAAAAGAAAAGGGTATAAAAATAGTCCACTTCCATTATGCAACCAACTAGTCTCAAGAGGTATACACCTCTCTCTAATGCATTTTGAGGCTGAGATATTGCAAAGTATCCCAAAGCAAATCCAGTCTGCATTTCTTGGATATTGAAGTCTTCTCCACACTATCATTCTGAAAGATTTGTCAAGCCTGAGCATGGAAACAACAGTAGTAGCAGCTTTGCACTGTGGGCAGTCATTTTATTCATCATATACAGAAGCRGAAAATTAATGTTTATAGCAATAAGCTTTAAGTGAAGATAACTACCATTCCAYGGCCCTTTTTGGGGCCTTTATCAGAGCCCCATACTCACCAAATTTCCCACCACATTTCAGAAAAATCATGTGCTGCTCTACATGGCTGCGCTAGTCTTGATATTTCTTCAAACAGCAGAGCTAATGCCCAGAAGCCACCTATGCAACAACACCCATCAAAGACAGTCAGAAGAAAGAATTTGGATATATGAAATGACATAATTGTAGTTACACTTTCACAGTGTAAAAGTTAAGCTTATGCTTCTCCCATTCTTTTRTCTCCTCTTCACTTCATAAGAGTAAGTTTTACATGTAGAGTGGAAGAAATAAAAATGATATTCTCCAGCTGCAGGGCAATACCACATTGTAATGCCATTGGACAGCAACATTTCTCCAGCATTTTTGATATAAGAGAATGTCTCTACTTCAAGATAAACACCATTTTCTTCTTCTACTTTTCCTGCTTTTCCTGCTGTAAATTATTTGGAGTCAAACTGCAAAATGCATCRCTGCACAGTATCAGAATAAAATGGGAGACAGTGATGCAATTGTGCCTTATCACAACAAGACCTACTTCCARTTCTCCTAGCTTTCAGTCTTTATCAGCTGTTTTCAAATTTATCAGCTGTTGCAATCCCAAAGATAGACATATGACTTATATAGGCCAGGATATGAATTGTTCACAATTTGTGTGCATTACTTTGAGTAAATGCTATTCCAGCTGCTTTGATTAGTCACAGTTAACACTACATATAWCWGTTCTCTGGCTGACTTGCACAATCAAATTTTGAGTTTGAATAATTCAAATTGTAAACTGAAAATTAACCATCTACAAATAATCTGWCGTATTGCCTCAGGATTCACTGTTTTATTAACATTCCAACAAATACTGAAAGAATATAAGCAAAGCYGCACAACATTTCTGAATGTGATGTTTATCATGTACAGTATATTGCAGCTCACTGACAAATCTGGAAAAAAAATGAAAAGAACACATAAAGCTACCTAATATTATATATTCATGATACATGAACTAAATCAATTTCATTTATAGGAAGACAGCTGCTACTTGCTTCAACCTTCAAAGGAAAAAATAAAAGGTGGCAGTTCTGTAACCACAGTCAAACATGCAGGCAAAAAGTGTTCAGAGATCTGTATTCAATTTTGGTAAGCAGAGTCCTTTAAGGGCATCACCCACATTATATCTTGAAGCCCAAGATGAATGCTAAAGCAATGCAGACAACCTGGATAAACTCTTAACCAAACAGAATGGAAATAAGACTGCTAGGAGAGCAATGGGATTTCACTAGTTGAACAAAATTGATCAACTAGCTTTTAAAAGCTATACRAACATACTACCGAGTTCTTCCAGGAGTATAGGGAAGTGCTTTCCTTAATTTTATTTAAATAAAACATTCAGGATGAAGTGTATAGGGACAGTGGATAGAAAATGAAACAGGTTATCTCCCTATGATTTTTCTTCTTTGAAGTGTTTTGCTATGGGTACATTCACACAACTAGTACCTGCATGCAAGCATCTATAGCTGGAGAATGTTTTAGCTTGGCAATACTCATAGCAGCACATTCTAGTATAGGCACCACATGCACTGCATAAAAGAAGCAAAACGCCTCTCAACCRAAGAATATGAAATTTAAATCAAGGCTGTGGAAGAGGAAATAAATGATGGTTGTGAAAATATTTGTGAGACCTAACATCTCTGAGAACGATAATTACAAGTAGGCAACCTGTGTTACATCCTTGAAACATCACATTTTGTTTACTCATACTGTTAGTGATTCCAACCACTATGCTGCAAAAATTGCCTGTAGAAAAGTCCTCAGATTCCTCAGCTAAAGGAGCTCTCCCAAGGACAGTGCCGCTCTTTGAAGCCTTAGTGGAAACACAAGGCTCACTCACAGCATGACTGGAATTCCAAGCAGCAGCTCCAGAGACACCAGTTGTGGGTAAGTTATGCAGAGAAGTCACCAGCATTATTTGGCTTACTTGGTAGAAGGAGCACTAGTAGAAGGGGGCAGGGAGTTTTTTATTTTGTTTTGTTTTTTAACTGATAACATCATAATCTTTGTTCCAAGATCCAAAGTGGGTAAGAGCAAGGCAGCAATAATCCCCTCRGGATGCTGAAGAGCAAGGCACAGCCTCTTGAGCAGCCTTGCATGACYCTACTCTGTTCTGCAGAAATGGGCTCTTTGCCAGAGCTAGTAAGTTTGGATGACCTGACCTTGCCCTGAATAGCTGGGCATCTCTGCCCTGCTCTCCTGGACCATCATACAGACAAAGTTTGTTCCTACCTGTTCTTCAGGATACCCGAAGCACCCTGTGTAGAGTCATCCTGTTATTATCCTGCAGCACCTGCATAGTCAGATAGGAAAAACATACCTACAGAACGGTGGGGTCATCCCTGCCTTAAGCTGTATTGTGAAATGAGTAAGTGCTCTGCTCTAGTTTGTGTGAAGGGAACACATCATTTAGAAAAAAATCATTCCAGAATAAGAATTAAATGTAGCCTGCCACGGAAGAAGAAAAACATGAAGAGACTGCATCTTTGTAGTAAGGAGATGAGGTTTYAATCTCACTATTTAATAAGAAATCAGTGAACCAGAGATGAGAAGTATCCCAACTACATTGGGCAGAGTTCTCTAATCATTCCATGAAGCATTTTACAGGAAGTACAGTTTCACGAATATATTAAAGCAAAAGGTTCTGAGTAATTGTAGCTCATGAAGCATAAGTTGTTCTATAATAGGGAAAATTTAATATAGGCATCAAATGGTTGGTTCAGACAGGAACTCCACCTAGCTCAGTTTCCCATTTCCACTAGCAGCAAGCATGATATCCTAAGAAAGACAATACCAACAATATTTTAATAGAATAATATTTTCAAAATTGCTACCTCTACCATTTTGAGAAAAAAAGTTGCTTGCAAGAAGGGAGTTCCAAAGCCTAGAATAGAATAGAAAAAAAAAGCTTTCTGGAATAGGAAAGGGACAGAAAATGGAGATAAAATGAAGCCCAAGCACAGATGCACGTTTCTGTGAACAAGACAAGCAATGCATGCAAAATTATCATTGCTCACCTCAGCTAGAAGAGACTGCCAGACTGTAGTTTTTCTGCATCTTTCTACTTTAAATACCATCCAAAAAAAAAATCTGGTACCCACTAGGAACACATATATTTTAGTAATTTCTTTCTCTGGTAAAGTAGAAGACAACTGTGGACACAGCTTTCCTAAAACAGCAACCAGGACTTTCAGAGAGGACCGATGTGGCATTGAATATGAATTTCTCCCCACAGCTGTCAGAGATATTCAAGTCTTTACAGTAGTACTATCCAACAATYAACCACAAAAAACAGTATAAGACAAGACAGTGATGTACTACATACCTGATGGTAATATTACAGCAAGTATTTTTCTACAAACTAGACCCTAGATTCTGGAATTTGTAGCTTAGTTATTATATAACTAATAATAGTTAACACAAGTGTAAAAGCCACAGAAGAGAAATGTAGCTTCCTTCTTACCATTCCACCGATGAAGTCGCCTACAAAAAGAAAACTAAAAAAGTCTTAAAACTTCACACAAGTAAATTCTTTCCTTTGTACTGAATGGACATGCTGTACTCCTACTCTCTCACAAAGGAAGTTAAGAGCTTCTTTATATCTCAAGCCTACTCTGTTTCTTTCCACAAAATACAAATGAAAGGGACGTGTGAATTATTAACAGATGACAACAGAGAGCTAGCCAGGTATTTCAAATACTTCTGTCTCTCCTTCCCACGTGAATTCCTCAATAGTGCAAAGTAAGTTTTCTTACTTCTTGCATCCTTTAAATGCATAATTAGAGCTGATTAAATGTCTTGCTGAGAAGTAAAGAATTTATTGCATTCCCTCATCTCCCCTTTATTTCCCTGGCAGAAAGTTTTACTCAACCATCAGTTACACTGGGATTTGCTGTCTTTTTCCAAACAGCAGACAGTGAATCAAGTCAGAGCCTTTTTCTCTCTCGATATCTTTTCAATATTGCAACCTCATGTTGAACATCATACAATCTAATGGCAACAGAGATGCAATTTATTTCCGAATTGAAATAGACATATAATCGTGAAATTGAAAAACAGATAAAGCTTTTGTCATGTCAAGATATTAACCATTGCTTTAAGTTGAAAGCAAATCCTGTACATTATAAGCAACTTTGTAAACCCCTTCTCCCTCACCCCCCAAAAACGTCACCAACAACAAGGCGAACAGAAGGACACTACATTAATCCAGCATCACTGCTTCATAGCATGCTTGGTATTTACATATAGGTACAAATTTAATACTGCTTGAGTCCATTTGCATTATTTAACTCAAAAGAATACCGAATTTGTCAAATAATCTGTCAATCCAATACAAGAAATAAAAATGAAACAAACGTAAGTTAATATCAGTACCACTGAAAGATGATAATATGTGACAATTAATACAGAAAAATCCATTGAAATTAGAAATTAGAAAAAGCTTAAAATAGCAAACTTTTTGACAATGTTGAAAAATAATCAGGATGATCCCACATGAAYACATGCTTTAATATTTACTTCAAAATTCATATCCATAAATTCTAAACTTTTGTAAGTTAAAAGGACCATCACAAAAGGTAAAGAAAGGCATTGTATCTGAAAGTAGTCATAAACTAGGGGAGTCAATTTTCCCATTGTAGTGTAGATACGTCCCAGTGCTGTTACAGGGAATTACCTGCAAAAACATAGAATAACCTCTTTGTTTCGGGTTTGACGCCATTTCACATGCATGCTCTTCATTACAACTCCCATAAAAATGGACGAAAGCAGCACATTAATTAGCAGCAGCTCCTACTTGAAAACAATAAGCACAGCACATTCTCCCCTCAGCCAGCTCCCCACTTAAAGTATTCCAGAGTAAGCCACAAAAAATGAACAACGAGCTTTCAAATGACAGGACATCATGTGCTCCATAATCTACAGAATCAATCAAGTACTTACAAGGTTTCTTAAACAAATTGATCATCCCTACAATTTCAGACGAAGTCAGAGAAACTCCAGACTTGATCTTCTCTGAGAAAGAAACAAAAGCCATGAAAATCACCAAAGAGAAGAGGTTTTTTTTTTTTTTTTTTGCTTTTAAGAGAATTCTGAAGGACATATTTTAATGTGAAAACAAGCTCATAGGAGCAGCCTTAATAATCGAGTTGAGTATTTCAGCACACTGCTTTTATTTAACACTCTTCCTACTTTAAAGTCCTTCTGAGACAGCAGTTTCCAAGCAAAAATGCTAAGGAAGGTTTTAACTAGCAAGAGTCAAGGCAATTTCAGATGCATCAGTAAGACTTTCTGAACTGATCTTTCATGTGACATTCATTTGCTACATTAATTTCTATAGCTACTTTTTCATCAATCTTTCCCAACTACAAAGCCGAAATACCTTACCTTTTCCACAAGGGCAATAAGGTATACCTGGAATACAACTCTTCATAGGTGCTATGAATCAGCACCTGCAGCTTTTAAAAAGTTAAAAAACACAAAGTCATTATCATCCATGTTTTCARCTTTACAAGAGGAGTTAAATGTCAATAATGAAATCTTGAAATCTGAGGGCCTGCGTTTTCCAAGAAAAATTGTGCTAGACACTCGCATTTTCTAAAGCAGCCTATAGTACCATGAAACTGAGGTAAGAGTTAAGCAGTCTATATTACCTACATAAAAAAAGCAACAACGATGCAATTCCTTCTATGAAAGCAAGAAAGTTTTGAATATAAAGCCTAACAAAGATATCAGTATGCAATTCTCAACCATCCCAACCTGAGCCAGAGACCACTACAGTACTTTTCTGTGCTCTGGATCATACTCCCCAAGGCTTCAGCAGCTGCTGTTGCAGAGAACTCAGTTTTCCATGAATAGGTCTGTGCAAACATGATTTAAGGAAAAAAAAAAAAAAAAGTATTCTAGAACTAGGCTTCCAGATCCACAGTTTGGCATATAAGTAAATGGTCTAAATTTCCTATCTCCCAGGACCAAAGTAGCTTCTAGTGTACTAAAATCCTGTACAGAATATTCTTTTTTAATATTCTCTTTTCAAGTCCTGCACTGTGTTTAAAATTTTCCGTTTTACAAGTTTTCAGTGTTGTAGTCAGTAACAACAACGCTAAAGTGGCTTTTATACCCAGAAGGTGTTTGAACCAAAATGTGCTTCTCATAAAACTCAGAATCTATCAGAAAGATTGTATTTTCTTAATGTGAAACCAAAACAAGYTATGGTTTAATCAGAGGTTCACACCATTTGCATACCAACTGAGGATAGATACTTTGAACTAAGTAAGACTAAAGCCTTTAACAGAGGAGAATTTTAGTTAATCTACTGTACGCATTGCATTCAGTAAAATATGATTTCTTGAATCTCTCTGCAAGGTCAATTAAACACGTATTATTAGCTTATTTGGAGAAACAATTAAGAAACTCTAGCTGCTTAGTGGCCTCATTTTGCTATGTTCTGAAAATACAGACACAGGTATCTGATGATCACCCCCCCAATACACAGGCAGATAAATGGAATGAAAGTGAATATTAAGAGATGAGGATAAAAAGRCAAGATGATGACAAAAAAAGCTGGAGTAATATTCTCCTGTTCCCCTCCCTTCTGAGGTATCTCACACCAAATTTCTCAGCAGATTTATCTTGATTRTGTTTAATAATGACTTTAGGGACTTTTATCTTTAGGGACACACTTTATTTCATTAATGAACTATTCTCAGAAGCTGAGAGAATGACTTTCACCTAATTCCATTTTTAATTAAAAAGAGCTAAAAAAAAAAAAAGAAANTAATTAAAAAGAGCTAAAAAAAAAAAGAAAGAAAAGAAAAGAAAAAAAGAAAAGAAAAAAGCAAGCAAGCAAAAAGGAAAAACCTACTCTGGTTAGACAAAATGCACAGCATTTTGACTCACCTAGAAGAACTGCTTCTTCCATTGCAGAACTGACAGAACAAGATTCCCTAAAGCAAATAAATTCACTTTACYCAGCCCCGCCTCAAGCCCTCCTTCCACAGCACTACACACAGACCTAGCACCAACTCCTAACAAACAGTAAGCCAGGATTAATTCAGACCTTGAGAGCTTATTACAAGGCTCAGGATTCATCAGAAGGACTGCATGGCTACTTGATCAAATTCTCCATGGATCACAACTGTGGGTACTCCTCTGGAGGTGTTCTGCAGCTATTCAACTCTTTTGACATCTTATCATCCCAAATCTCATAATGGAGATTCAACTTGTAAAACAATAGATGAACATTACAACAATGAAAAGTGYGCATGTCATAAGCTAGCTCTTAGAAGCACTACCTAGTTATATTCAAATTTTGCACCTTTGTTTTTCCAGACAACTTGAAATTTAGCCCTTTGTACTGCAAKGATCTGGCATCCTATCTGGAGAGGCATGAATAACCAGGCCCAGCAGAAACAATCTCCTAGCTTGGGACAATTAGCACAGTGTTAATCATCCCACAAAGGTTATCAAATAACTTTTTGCAATAGCAGTTGAGGAACAAAACCACTCAGACAGCAGACATGAAGACAGGTGGTGGACACTTCCTCTACAACAAAGCGTTAGAAACCCCTATCCCTAATATCAACATTATTATCTCATTCCCTGCCCCCTTCCACACACACACAACTGCTTGTCACCAATGCCACGATCTTTCTCTGACTAGGTATTTAAGCAAGGACAGAAGTGGAWGCACCAGTTTTTCATACATACCAAAGCATTAAATGAAGGAGGATTAAAAGGTGAACTGAGTAAATCTCTGTACAGTCAAAGTTTCAAGAGAGAAGAAAGTTTTTTTTTCTCCATTGATTTACATGAAAGTAGGTTTTAACAGTTGAAGAATGTTATGAACTAGACATTTTAAAGGCTTACATTTTCTTCTACAGAGAATAATTAATTTATATTGCTGAAAATGGAAGTCATACACACAACATCCAAAAAGGAGACAGACAAATATCCTATTTGTAACCTGAAATATCCAGGGCTAATAAAGCATTTCCTTGAGCTTCCTTGAAATACAGTGGAATTTCACCGTCTTATCACATATCCCAGCCACAAGCAACATGCTCCATGCACATTTTCTCCAACCTATCCCYTATGAGTGGGCTTAACCTCTTTCTAGGGGCTCTGTGAAGCCCCTTTTTCTCTAGCTTGTCCTCTGTCTCCATACATAATCCGTATGTCTGAGGTCAATAAAAAAATGTAGTGTAAGTCAAGGATTTCCCAGGCTAGGCTAGGAAGCAGATTTTCTTTCGTCCAGAATCATGGAGGCATGAAGTATGATCATAGACCAGTAAGGTTGGAAGGGTCCTCTGGAGATCATCTAGTCCAACCCCCCTGCTCAGCAGGGTCACCTAGASCATGGTAGACAGGGTTGCATCCAGGCGGGCCTTGAAGATCTCCAGAGAAGGAGACTCCACAACCTCTSTGGGCAACCTGGTCCAGTGCTCTGTCACTCTCACAGTGAAGAAATTCCCCCTCATGGTCAGGCAGAACCTCCTGTGGTTCAATTTCTGCCCACTGCCTCTTGTCCTGTCACATGGGACAACTGAAAAGAGTTTGGCCCCATCCCCTTCACACCCTCCCTTCAGGTACTTGTACACATCTATAAGATCCCCCCTCCCCTCAGTCTTCTCTTCCCCAGGCTGAAGAGGCCCAGCTCTCACAGACATTCCTCACAGGGCAGATGCTCCAGCCCTCTGACCATCTTCATAGCCCTACGCTGGGCTCTCTCCAGTAGCTCCATGTCTCTCTTGTCCTGGGRAGCCCAGAACTGGACACAGGACTCGAGATGAGGCCTCCCCAGGGCTGAGGAGAGGGRCAGGATCACCTCCCTCGACCTGCTGGCAACACTCTTCCTAATGCACCCCAGGATACCATTGGCCTTCCCGGCCACAAGGGCACATTGCTGGCTCATGGTCAACTTGTCATCCACCAGCACTCCCAGATCCTTCTCTGCAGAGCTGCTCTCCAGAAGGTCAGCCCCCAGTCTGTACTGGTGCCTCGGGTCATTTTACCCTAGGTGCAGGACTCTGCACTTRCCCTTGTTGAATGTTCAGGAAACCTCAAGGAATGAACTGAGCATCTTTGGAACTTCCTCATAGGTTTTCAGTAGAATGTAGTCATGAGAATAAATGTAAGCCCATCATTTTGCTGAAGTAGAGTCAGCTGGAAAATCCTGGAATAGCTTTTCTAGTGCTAGAAGGAGTAGCAATAAGGGCAATTCTTAAATATATGGTCAGAAATACATTAATTGATACCAAACTGAAATTTGCTATCCCTCTCTCCAGCTTAACTGGCTTCATATTTCATATTGACTTATTTGGGACACGATTGGTAATGAAGCCGGTTGGATTGCTAAGACCTTTTCATATATATTTGTAGATATCAACCTTTATTCCCTGCTTTATTATAACAACATGTACCTCTTTTTTCTTTTATTATACATTACCTTAAGTCTGAGGCATTACAGGTTATTAGTGCAAGCTTATATTCAGCATGGGCACTAGACTTTTACTCAGGAAACATGCTTGGTCAGCAGATCTACCTGCTAGGTAAGAAAGTCCAGATTACCAATGCAGTCAAATTCTCCAGCCTACATAAATCAGTGGAAAATACTGAAGCTAGGAAGAGAAACCAAATAAGAGAGAGTGATATATAATGAACTACGCAAAAATCGCTCCGGTAGAAGCCAGGAATTTTCAGGATGATCATTAATGATGCAAACTATGGGATTTGTTATTTAGACAGACCATGTCCCATGGTAACTACTCTGAGGCGACGATAGGAGCTCTCAAGCAACACAGCTGGACTCTCATCTCTCATTTGCCCTTTAAATTCCAGAGTGTCACATCAAAAATCACTCAAGTTATTCTTGATAAGAAATCTGATAAAGTGTGGGATTTGCTAGGGAATTTACAGTCATCCACCTCTAATCCGCTTGCTCAAGCAAACTCCGTTTGGTAATGACCAGCATGGCTGCCTGGTGCCCACTGAGTGAACTTTGAGAAACCAATTTTTCAACTTCCTTGCTAGTAGACAGGTGCCCCAGAGAACTGGTACCAACAGCAACGTCCTTAGCACCAGCGTAAGTGCAAAGGATTGAAAGGACCAGACTCTCCCTGGGGACACACACCTCGCTCCAGCAGCGAGTACTGTCTGTAAAGCACCTAACTCCCCATGGTGAGCTGTTCTGACGGTAAACACAGAACTTAATCTACCAGAGTTTTCAACAACACCTCTCTGAAGCATTGACTTAGTGCAAACAAAGACAAAATGATGGTTTGAAGGCCTTTACCAGAACTCCCAGTTGGAAAGAAGCATGTCTCATGTTAATCAACAACCTGGTGAATCACAACTAGGCTATTTCAACAGGACATTTTACCAAAATAAAACCTGGCACCTGTCCCTTCTGATCTCATTAAGCCACAAACCCTCTGTAATTTTACTCTGTTATTGTCTTATCTATGAGCAGATAAATTTCTGCCAAGTTGCCTCAATTAACCAACTTATGTTGCCATGACTTTGACATTTAAAAAAATTCTGTTACACAGTCAGAGCAGAAATATAAACACCAGAGCAGCTGAAAGAGTAGAACTGAATAAAAAGTGCTACAAAAAGAAACAGATTTGAGAATAATGAGGTCACCTCACACCTCAGCACACAAGAAGTTATTCTATTCACTCAAATAACTTCACATTCAGTGGCAGTCACAGCACAAAATAACACACCATTTTAAAGAGACAGAAGCATTTTCAATTCTGTGGCATATAAAAACAAATGAACACAGAACAGTACTACAATGTATTACTCTTCAAGCTTTCTCCTGGCTTTCTAGACAAAGAGAGAATTTAAGAGGGGGAAATATTCTCCCCATAGAAGGATCCCTGACCTCAATGCATAGCTGCAGCTCCAGAGCTTGGAGCAATCCTAGCATTTATGGTACTTCAGAAAGATCTTTGTGCTGCCTTATCACGTGCCCCACGCACTCAGCTGTTGCTGTGGTGACAGTACAAAAAAACCTCTTCACCAGGTATTTTGGCTTTTTCAATCCTCTCTTAGTTCATATTCCTGCAGTTTCTTCATTGTGCAGCAAGGAAGAGATATGGTATTAGCTCCCCATCAAACAGTCAAGTCATGAAAAAGCAAGAGCAGCAGTTCGCTGCCACCATGTCTGGTGCTAGGAGTTCACTGGAAGCGTGGATGTGGACAGAACCGGTGGGAGGCAGAAGGTTAAGATGACTGAACAGGCATGAACAATTGACAAGTGGAAAGGAAAGGGAGAGGAAAGAAAAGTGGGGGATCAAGACAAGATTAAACAAGGCTGAATATTTATGGGATTGGTTAACACCTGTGGGGCCGAGAGCTGTTCTTTAAAGCAAACAAACAAATAAACCCCTGAAGACCACAAAGACTATGCTTTTCTGATATGCAGAGAAGAGTGCAGCAGTCAATATCAAATATAAGTAAGTTTTAGATATTAAAATTTCTCAGAAATGCATGACTACCTACTGAGCTAAAGCATGATATTGTGATCCTTAAAAGGAAATTATATGCAAGTAGATACAGATTGAAATCACTGACTCATCCGCTCTGGGACTTTAAGGCAAACTGATGAGCTGACTGAAGGAAAAGGAGGAGGAAGACAATAAAGGGGAGGAAAATAAAGGTGGCAGAGGCGGTTTAAACTGGATTAGCTAGCAATGAATCCTAAATAAAGATTAAAATCACTGCCTCATGGATTTGGGGACTTTTGAAGTCAAGGTCACGAAATTTGCAGAAAACCAGCAGTTCATGTTAGCTGCAGCTCATATCACGATATTTATAGGAGGGACTTTTAGGAATGTTTTAATTCTTAAGAGCTACCATTTCACAGTTCTTCCAAGCTTTTTAAAATCATAAGGAGAAACTGACATTTACAGCAGGCATCTGAAAATCCCTGCTCCCATTTCACAATTAACTCAGCTAATAATAATGAAAACAACAAAGTCTTTCCCTACAAGGGAGATATTGTTTCTACTATTTATGTAGCCCCACTGCCATCAACACTGTCCAATACTCATAAGAAAGACCAGTAGTTTGGGTTTGTTCTGTTGCACTAATACAGTAAGTACCATTGATTGAACGATCTTGAACAATCTTGCTCACCTAACTTTTTGCTAAATGACATAGAATACGTATTCTTTAAAGCCACAGAAAGCACTGTTAGCCGCAGCTTCTGCAACTAGCGCTCAGGTCGGATTTATTTGCAGATTGGAAGCACTGCAGTCTTTCCAGGAAATGATGCTTTTTAATGAGTTTAAGATTTCCATAATAATGTTTGGTATTAATTCAGATGCATGAGTTGCATCTATGCATACTCTCTTTCAACTGGCAGAACTCTAGGCTCTTCCATTTACAACTTTGCATAGACATCACAAAAGCAATATAATTTTTCCTATGTACCTAATAAGAACTAGAAGTTACACAGAAATAGTTGTATGCCTTTCGTATGCCAGTGACAATCTTTTAAAGTATATTATCTAGCTTGTTAATTCTAAAATTGGGCCAGCTTCCTTAGAGAGGTGCTAGTTTCCATGAGGCCAGCTGGGAACATGGCCAGGGGAAAGTAGTAAGATCTCTTTGCCTTTTTAATAAGGCTTCAGCAAAAGTAAAACATACAGATGGTGCCATTTCACTGATCATGTGTGCAGGCAACACACCAAAACTCCAGCTAAAGAACTTAATTTAATTTATCCTCAAGCAACTTCCTGAACTGGAATCCTAAAGAATTGTTTTCCTTAAAATCTAGTTTTCCAAAATTCCTTTCAATGTTTCCATCGCTGAAGATTTCCTTAAGGGAGCTTCCTCTTACAGCTTAAGCAAGAAAATCCTCTAAGTCTGTGGCTAAAAAAGATTTCAAATCCTTAGAGATAGTTGTGGGGGACTTTTTTTGTTTTTGTTTGTTTGTTTGTTTTGGGGGTTTTTTTGGTATTAAACTTTAATTTTTGCTGTAAGCCTGTAGAGGAATGAAAGCAATAACGTTGTTCAAGAGGTTGCAGGTGTTCTACAGGATAAAATGATGAAGTTCAGATTAAGTATCAGGAAGAGTTTCTCACGCATATTAAATAAACGGATACACACATGAAGTGCTAGAACATTCACCTTGACAAAGTGCTCATACTGAAATGAACAGTCCTTCACTGAAGAAAGGAAAGACAACATAAACTGAATAGTATATGACTTCTTAGAGCCAGTTTCTAGGATGCTTTGGTTCACAGCATACTAGAGTCAAGCTGAACATTGCTGCAGCACAGAATAATGGGATGAAAAAAGG